>NC_079466.1:11946814-12257648 GCF_026250575.1 Diorhabda carinulata | reverse complement strand
GGGTATGTCAAGGGAAAGAGATAAAGATAGATGCACTAATAGTATAAGGTATGACACATAATTTAATTTCTGTGTCTAAATTAATGTTGAATGATTTCAAAGTAGTTTTCGACAATAAATCAGGTATAAAAGGTGCAACTTTGAGTAACTCCACTCCAGCCACACGATGGTATGGTCACAACGATCTATCAAGATTGAGAATTTTTAGGTCTCAGGCATGGGCAACTATTTTGCCAAGACAAAGTAAATTAAATAGACGAGCACAACCGTGTATAATGGTAGGGTACAGTGAAGCTGGATACGGATTATGGGATAATATAAAATGTGAAATTTTCTGCTTAAGAGATGTGATATTTAATGAAAAACAAACGAATTTCGAAGAAATATCGAAACCAAAACCTGATAAGCGAATGAACAAATAAGAATAAGATTTGATGAAGAAACTGAATTAAGGGATAAAGAAGATAACATTGAAATCGAAGAAGAGAGTGACTCAGAAGAAATAACTTTGGAAGAGTCCGAAAGTTCAGATGTTTTAAATGATTTTGAAGAGTATTTACCAAGAACAGATACAACCTCTAACGGGAAAACTGTGAATATGCCAAAATATTTTAATGAGTACGAGATTTACACAGCCTACTGTCTAATATCATTAGATAATCCAGTACAATATGAAGATACAGTGAAAGTGAAAGATTGGAGAGATGCTGTGGAAAATGAAAAACATATATATATATATATATATATATATAAAAAGAGAAGCAGCAAATACAAAAAATCGCACGTTTATTGAAAAAAATCGTTATGAACAATTGATAGAAGAAACAAAAAATGCAAAAACGGCTGAAAAAAAGGCTTCTCGGGATTACTGGTTATTGAAGCATTATGATGTTATAACTGTTGGTCAGAAAGATAAGTTGATTTTTCCTGTGGATGCTACTACAAATAACAATATTATATACTACGTTGCTGATACTAAATTATTTCAAATACTTCACGACGCACATCAAAGTATCGGCCATGGAGGACGAGACAGAATGCTGAAGGAGCTTTTTTCAAGATATAAGAATATAACTCGCCACGATGTTGAACTATTTTTGCAACTTTGCGAACCCTGCCAGCAAAAACAAAAAGGAATAAAAAAAGGGATTGTCGTGAAGCCCATACTTTCAGAATTTAATTCTCGCTGTCAAGTAGATTTGATAGACTATCAATCTCATCCAGACCGGGATTATAAATTCATAATGGTCTATCAGGATCATCTCACAAAGTTTGTCATATTAAGAGCCCTGAAAACAAAACGCGCTGAGGAAGTAGCGTACAATTTACTGGATATTTTTACACTGATTGGTGCACCAGCCATCTTACAATCGGACAACGGTCGAGAATTCGCAAACCGAGTGGTCAGTAATCTTAAAATATACTTGCCGAACTTAAAAATTGTGCATGGCAAGCCTAGACATTCCCAGTCAAGGGAGTGTCGAACGAGCTAACCAGGACATTGAAAACATGCTTACAACTTGGATGCAAGATAACGATAGCGAAAATGTCGAAAATCTTCCTTGTGAGGTAAATGATCAAGCGTTACTTGATCCGAATTTGGTATCAGTACGAGAGGAGTCATTGAGTTGTGCACTTATATGTTGTGTTTGTTCCGAGGAGACAACGGGTGGTCATTCGTGCAGAATGTGCAATAGGCCTATTCATACTATTTGTGCTGCTCCGGAAGAAAATATTGCAGAAGGTTTTGGATCCAAAGTTGCTTGTCCTTTATGCGCAAAAAACGCCTTTTCGATAGAAACCCCTATCAGAGCCAAAGATAATTTGATAGTACAAGCTCAGAAAATGCTTAAAACTTCTGAAAAAAAATTCCCTCCCGTATCGTTGGGTACCACTGTACGCATTCCTGTTCCAGAAGTCGATAGAGGTCGTGGTGATGCTCGCAATATACTGGCTGTAGTATTACACAAAACTGATGACGATCTATATCAACTAGGCACAAAGCAAGGGATTGTCAAGACATTGTATTCAAGACAACAGTTCACTGTTTGTCATCAGAAATTACTGCAAGAAGAAGACGTCCCCAATCTGGAAACGACACTCCGTACAGTTGCGACTTTTCAATCTACGGGGACAGGACAAGGTTTTGTGAAATGTAGCTGCAAAAAAACTGTGACTCTAAAAAGTGTTCCTGTGTCAAAAGTAAGGCTCTGTGCTCTTCAAAGTGCCATAATAGTTTGTCGTGTAAGAATAAATAAAACCTACTTTTACTTAAAATTGTGAATGCCTATTAGACCTACTTTTTGTTATAAAGAGAATTGTTTTGTTTGTGAAGTTCAATTACAAAATTACTTATATTATGTTAAAAGATACTTGTAATGTTATGTTACAAACAAGAAGATTTTTAAGTTTCCTGTTATTTTTTTGTGATTTTAAAGTTGATAATAAAGTTTATTTCAAGTAAATACAACATGTTTTATTTGTCCGCTATTTGATAAGTAAGTCTGTTAAGATTTATTGATATTAACCGGCTTACCTAACATTAGTTTAGTCTTAAGATTTATTTATTTTACACATTACCGGTGAACCAGCAGGTATTCTATACAATCCCTAGGAATTGTATACAATACCTAGGTAAAGTATGAAATGGACAATGATATTCATGATATTTCATACATTGCCTGGACGCCCCAGGGATTGTATACATTACTTAGGAATTGTATACAATACCTGAATTATACACATTGCCGGTAACATATATATATATATATATATATATATATATATATATATATATATATATATATATGCACAACCTGGTCTAAAGTCAAAATCACCATTTAAAATTTTTAAAACAGATCTTTATATGGATTGAAAGAGTCTCCTAAAATATGGAATGATACATTTAATGACTTTGCAAGTAAGAACAAATTTGAAAGATCAAAATATGACTGTTGTTTGTATCATAATGGAAAAGTATGGATCCTTATTTATGTCGATGACATGTTGGTAGTCGGAGAAGAAAAAGAAGTGGAAGCAGTAGTCAATTTATTGAAGAATTATTTAATGCAAAGGATATAGGTAAAATAAAGAATTTTCTAGGCATGGATATAACAAGGACAGAAAATAAAATAGTAATAAATCAGAAGAAGTATATAGAGAAGCTGCTAGACAAGTTTAACATGAAAGAATGTAAATCGAAAACAACACCGATGGTCAAAGGATTTCATTACTTAAGTGAAAGTGAAATAATAGAAGTGCCTTATAGACAAATAATAGGAGGACTTATTTACCTGTCCACAACCACCAGACCTGATGTGACTCTTATTTGAGTATGTTTCTAGATAAAGTATGGAGTATGGAACGCAGCGAAAAGAATCTTATGTTATTTGCAGGGAACAAATGAAATGGGGCTAAAATTCTACAGAAACACTTCAGATGCTGATTGGGTAACAGATACGTCTGACAGAAAGATTGTAAGTGGTTGCATAATACTGTATGGAATGAATCATATATCATGGTTTTCAAAGAAGCAAAACTGTGTAGCATTATCTACAGCAGCTGAATATTTGGCAGCGGCTAGTTCTGCTCAAGACCTAGTGAATATAAAGGGTATTTTGAGTGATTTTAATATTATTATCGGCGCAGTTCTTTATTGTGATAATAAAAGTTCTATTTGAATGTCAAAGTCCAATGAAAATTCTAAGAGAGCTAAGCCATAGATATTAAGAATCGTTTTTTAAAAGACTTAGTTACGAAAAAAGAAGTTGCTGTAAGTTATGTGTCAACAGAACAAAATTTAGCTGATATATTAAATAAACCTTTGGTTAAGGATGCTTTCATTTACTTACGGAGAAAAGTAAGTGTAGTCTAAGTTTTGTTTGCTAAGTAGTTAAGTTGCCATTTTCATGTATCATTATATGAAACATTTTAATCGAGGAGGAGTGTTAGTTGGTAAAATGTTAGCAGCCAACTTCATGTATGTCAGTTGTTCAAGTTGTCGCTGAAAATGATATGTAATGTAGCAGGCATATTTTTCTTCATATATTAATAAAATATTCAAACTTTAAGAAAGTAATCAGTATTTCAATGCAAGAAAGCTCTTCCAAGTAATAATCAAACAGGAGCTACTACAAATACAAAGGAAAAACAAAAAATCAATAGGAGCGGTGAGATAATGATACACAAGCAATCAACCGTACTGGAAAAGGAAAAAGAGGAGACGGCAACAACAACGACAACAACAATATATTAAAAAAAATAAGGGCAACAAAAAAAAGGGAATGGGTAGAGAGTAAAATAGAGGAGGATGAAATGAAGAAAGAGAAAAGGGAGAATATGGAAGAGACATCTTGGGAAGAGGAAATACTAAAAAAATAAAAGAAATTATGATCACGCCTCTATTTCCAATTCAACTAAACTCAATTCGTAGGAGATACGTTCATTTGCTATTACAACCAATAGTTGAGTCTTAAAAATGTGTAATTGGAAATAATTCCGATTTTATGCATGAGGATGCACCCCCTAAATCAAAACTCATTGAAAACCTGTTATCAGTTAAAAACAAAAAAGCATAGAGATAATCCAGGGAATGTAGCTCAACTGATTCTTTAGCAAGATGTTAAAAAAATGCTCCAAAAAATGTTGAAAATTGAATCAAAACTATACTAGAATGCAAATGAACTTGAGACACACAGAAATATTACTCATGTTATACCCTTTCTGTTTTCATTTCATAGATAATAAAAAAATATATTTTATTTATCACTACTTGATCGTATGATTTCGATGTATAATGGAACACCTACTTATCTGTTCGAAATTATTCAAGAATGCATTCCTTATATGGACAGGTAATAATGGAACTGTTAACTGGCCACTTTATAGTCCAGATTTGAGCCCTATTGATTTTTGTATTTCAGCAGCGGAGTTTAAAAAGAGCCCTATCTCAATCTTCTGCTATGTCTATGTCACACGTATTCACTTGGTTACAAATCCAGAAATCTTAAAAGAGTCCATGGTAAGATTTGGAGATCTTATCTCTAAAAATAAAAGAATAGAAAAAACTTATCAAAACTCTTCTTTTAAATATATAACTTTTAAATATATATATAACTTTCAATTATGCGTATAATAGTTGTTATTGAATGAGAGAAAATTTTCAAGGTAAAACACGTTTCATATAAAAAGTAAAATAAAATTAATATTATGCAATCTATAAACTAGTTATGTATTAACAAGTGTGTAAAGTAGCTTTTTTTCGACGAATGTGACAATTATATGAGTCGAAAGAAGGTTTTCATACACGAATTGCATACAATATTTTTTCTACTAGCGAAAACTTCATCAACATACAGAAGTTTAATGATAATTTTTCTTATAAAATATATTATGTATTTATCAATATTTTTAACATTTTAATCAAGAATGGAACAAAGCAACAGACAAATTCAATTATTTACAACACTACGTAAAAATTGTCGAGATAATCAAATTATAAGTTTGTATTCTGTGTTCTTTATTGTTTGACATGTCAGGTGTTACTCTCTGTAATGAATGAGATGTTAGGTTAAGGTGTGTGAACAAGAACATGTGACTAGTAACTGGAATAAAGATTAACTTCAGTTTATATCAGAAAGCATTTTATTCAACTAAATATAAAATAAACTTCTGTGGTTCACTTAACTCAACAAAAACATATTATTATATTGTATAAATATATTTATAAGTGGACTACAAAAAACAAGAAGTATACTACCTGCTAATAGATAAAACACCTAATAATAATCAAGAAACTTCGATAAAAGATATAAGTTAAGGTTTAAGGTGAGGTCTAAAATATGTTTTCAAAAGATTCATTGGAAGAATTTTCATCTAATATAAATGAGGAAGGGCACACAATTACGGAAAAACGAACTCCACCAACGAACGGGTACCATCCTTATCGCTTATCAAAAGGAATCCAGTTTCTATTTCTGAATCTGTCTCAGTAGACAGTGTCGGACCTACATATATTAGTGTTGAAGCAGAAAATTGTATCGACAATTACTTAATATCAAAAATTATGGATAATAGTAATTCACAACGCAAACCCAAAAGTCGGAATATCATATTCGAGCGTACTAGTACAAAATCAACGACCAAATTACCCACCAAAAGAACAAGCTATTATTTTTCCGTCAATTAATGGAATCAAATGCCAAGAGTATTCGTATAAAGTTGGTCTACTTATCTCACCAAGAATTATATGCTTCACGCATGGCTAGCGACAGAATTTTCATATATTTATCATCGAAACAGATGGTAGACAAATTTCGGGAACATCATGGAGGGGAAATAACTATTAACGGCCAACAAATCAAATCACGTAGAATGATCACCCCAGTAAAAAGACTTTTAATTTCAAATATTTGCCCTTCAATCTCTAACGAAATTATCCAAGCAGCTTTAGAAAATATTGGAATAAAACTGTCGAATTGGTGTTAATGATCCTGTAGGCAGGGCCATATATTTAGTTTCAGACGCCAAACATATATTAACTCACCAAATAACGTTATCGTACCAGACAATATACAATTCGAAACAACTAGTTATCGGATTTTTCTCAATTTGGATGGTCAGGGATGCTATAAATGCAAACAACCAGGTCTCACTGCATACAACTGTCATTCTGCCCCTCAAGTCCAAGTTAACACTACTACTTCTATACCCCCAGTGCAAGTTAATATCATTTCTTCTATACTGCAACTGCATTCTACCAAAAACTGAAACAGACCAAAATGTCAAAATAAATGATGATAACACAGAAACTAACAAAAAAAAATCAACGAAATTGAAAGTCCCCCAATACAAGATAAACTTACTGAAGGAGTAACAACTTTTAAAACACCCAAAGAGCTTAATGTAAAAAAATTGAAGAAAATTGTACTGGACGAAAAAATGAAAATGTTGGCACCCGCGAAAAATTTTATTCCCAGATATGAGCTAATATTAAATTATGATCAACTGACAAATTTAATCACTAATATTCATGGTTCAAGTGAACCAATCAGTATTATACGACATTATACCGCAAATTTTGAGCATTAGGAAATTCCAAATGCGAATGGATAACTGGGCATACATTTCATAGTTATGTATGAAACATTTTATTTCCATTTCTCAGAGAAAAAAATATGAAAACTGCCTCTGTTGTAGGTGATGCCAATGGAGACTCAAGAAAAACTTGAAGCGGAATTAAATAGATAGATTTAAAAGTTGATGCATTGGCAAATTATCTAAAAGAACCAAATTGTTCTGATGGAAAAATATAATGATCATTTGCAAGTTAGATTATATCAACAGTATTTAACCAAAAACATAACATTGTTATAGAATATTACCATTTATCAAGGTTTGAAAAAATAAATTCAAAGATGGAAAAACCAAAGATCTTTTCTAAGCATGATGGTACAACATGTCAGGGCACTCAATGGACACCTGAAGACTCTAGACTTAGTAACAAATGCAGTATGCATAAAGTTTTATTGCTAAAAAGGAATTCTATGTAAACATTTAATGTTAAGAAATGTGGAAAATACTACTGGTGTTCAATTGTACAAGATTTAGAATTTATTTTATAGTTAAAGTGCACATTAGCATTTAAATGTCTCAAAAGATGTATTTGAGAGAAGCAAATCTAGGGTAAATTTAAAGAAATGTGAGTTCAATGTGAAATAAATAAGATATTTAGGACTGGTGTTTAGAGAAAAATGTCTAAAACCTGATGATGATAAAATTCAAACAATATAGAATGTGGAGGTACCAAAAAATAAAGGAGTTTCATATGATTTTGGATATGGCTGCTTACATTTTGAAAATGTGTACAAAACAGTTATTAATGCTTTCTTGTTTATCATTAACTGCTAATTTATTTTGTTTTATGAAATTAATTTTCTTGATAGTTAATTTTTGAAATTTTTTTTTCTTCTGTTCATGTTTGTGTAATGCTGTTGATTAATTCAGTTTTAGTATATTTGTGTCCATTTATACTATTCTAAAAGAAACTGGTTCATGAAATAATAATTTTATAGATTGTTAAAAACTTACTTGTATATTAAGATTATCAGACGAAACAAATATCGCGAATTGTCACAGGAACACACATACTCGTAGTCTAAATTTTCTTGTGAACTACATATCTTTGTAGCAATTTGAGGAATTTATTAAAAACTGATCTTTCTAGTTCCTGTCGATTTGTTGCAAATTTGTATATTGTAATGATACAGTATATTGAAATTTATGAATTGGCTGTACTTGTTTTTAGCTTTCATTAATTTCAATGAGAATTTATACATTGATAATAAAATATATTAAATATTTACCTGTATACATAATTAGATTATTGAAATATTAGATAAGTGTTAATTTTCCGAATATAAATAGTACTCTATTATTAAATTAATAAAATTAATGAATCTAATGTAACATAAATATATTTCAAATAACAGTTAATATAACCTAAAACAGAAATTCCTCTTTTTCTTCCATCAATCTACTGTCGGAATGGTTATAGAATAAGGCATTTTTATAATTTCAAAGAAAATAATTAAAAAGGAGTTTGTTCACGATAAGTAAGTTTACTATAAAAAAATATGACTATGAATTGTGTATTGTTTGTGAAAAGATAAACAGGGATTTTCGAATTCAATACGTGGAGTGAATTTTATTTATTGTTACCAATAAAAGAACAATGAACACGTATTAATAAGTAGTTAATAATTATTAATAATGAATTTGAATTGGACTAGTACATACCGTATATATTTTAAATGTTAAAATTTAATTTATTATTATTAGTTTAGAATTATATAGTAAAGTTATTAGTAATTATATGTAATTCTTCACATCCAAATAAATTGAATTTAGTTTAACAATAATATTCATTCAAAAATTCCAGTAATTCTTTAAAATAAGTTTAATCCAAATTTATTAATAAAATCTAGTTAATTCATAAAATTAATAACTGCTAACTCGTGAACTCAAAGGGAACCGCCTGAATAAATGGAGTGACGTCCATATTATAATTATCAATAAAATTTTAATTTATACGAGGGTTATATAAAATTTAATACATTTGTTTAAATTTTTTTTTCTAAATTATCCCAAAATGGTGTCCAATATTAAAAAGTTAAATATATATAAAAGGATTATTATAACAGCTCATTATTATAACAATATTAATTCATTAGGCAGATAGTCTTTGCTGACTAGTTAGAACAAAAACCAATATAATGACTCAAATTAGTTATCATAAATCACACAATGGATGGTCTATTGTCAACTAAAATATTTCCGGCCGGTCATTTGCTCTCCATCCCGGGCTAGAAAGAGATCGGTATAAATATTACAGTTTTAATATCTTAGTATGTATATCAGTTCCAATGATTAGCATAACATAGCATTTTGTGAATATATGTGCATTAGTCAATGATTAAATCAACCTTAATTACATATTTTAAACATTTTTACGTATTCAAGAATTTTAACCATATATGAATTACAACATGCATTTTTAATGTGAAATTCAACTTCTCAATGTTTTGCCATAGTTCACATATTCCCAAATTTGCTGCAAGCTCCAATATATTAGTTTTTGTTAGATGAATGGTGTTGCATTCAATATTACATAAGATATTTGTCACAGGTAATTCTTTGTCACTAAAAATGTTTTGTGCAAAATTGGGACCTAAAGATAAAACTGTTTCTCTTCACATTTATTAAAAAGTGATTTAGTTCTTTCTCGACATTTTTCTTCAATTTTTGTAAAATATTGGAAGAAATTACTCCACTTATTTCAATTGTTATGTTTTTCAAGTCATTTTCTAATTTTCTGATTAGAGTAGTAAGTAAATTCAAAAATGCGGTAGCAGCTAAATACTTTTATGTCTCTCTCGAGCGCTCGATAGGGAAGAACTTAAACGTTCCAGAAGCTTTGATTGGCTGAACCTTATTGTTAGTTTGCGATTTAGAGTAAGATCCCAGAGCAATCAGACACAACTTATTTTCAAATGGATAAAGCCTTAGGTTCTCAGTAGTGTCTCATGTACTTAGAATACCTGTTTGTTTATGGAGTTCGCAGAGTGATCCCTGGGCAGGTACCAGGTGAGAAAGGTAACTAAAAATTAGAGTTATTTAACTTAAATTCTAATGGCTCATATTTATATATATTTTGTGGAATATTATACTGAACTAGTATTATGAAGTGTCAGACACTTTTCATGGATCAGAACTTTTGTCAGACGCTTTAAAGTTCCACAAAAAATAAAAGAACTTTACTTATTTTCAAATGTCTGACTTTTACCTATGTTATTAAGATAATTACTAAAAAGTTATATTTTATCTGTCAGACAAGTTTGAGTGAACAAACATCCTTTAAATGAAAAAATTATTTAACTGGGAGTGCGAGCGCGAGAGCACTATACATGCATTTAACAGCGAGTGAGAGGTTCATAGCAACTCGGTTCCCCTTCTTAAACTTACCATCTGCTCCACTCTACTGCGTGTGTGTATGTGCCTGTGGCGCACCACTTAGAGTATACAGTGCAGTTTGGATCTGTAAGAGCACATGTTTTTGTTGTTTATATTGTGTAATTTGTTACTGATATTAAGTTATTTGTGATAGTGAAAACCATGGAAGAAGATAAATTTATGTGTATATTTTGCAAACAATCTCATGACAAATTAATATTATTTACAAATGAAACATTTACAAAATGTAAACAAGTTTTAAAACAGCGAGTAATCCATAACCTAAAATTCAAAGACTTAAAATTACCGGAGGATTTGTATGACAATGGTTACCATCGAGAGTGCTATAAAAATTTCACTGCTTTACCAAAGAAATATTATTCTGCCACTCCAGAATATTCAAAAAGTGCTAAAGAAAATTTATTAAGTGATTTGAAATAACATCAGCAGCACCGTCATCAAGTAACCTTAGTATTATTAATGATCCATGTGTACAATCTACCTCAAGTCAAACAAATAATTCTATAGTTTTAGATTCAGATGTAGTATCAAACTCAAGCCCAGCTCATACTATGTCTGAACCTAATGTAATACCTGAGCCAAGTGTTGAACCTAGTGATGAATCTGAATCAGTTGAGCCAGCGACACATATTTCTGAGGAACTTTGTGTGACTTCCGAATGTGATAGTAATTCCTTTACTCCTAATAATTCATTTGAACGTGATATGACAACTGACAAAACCCAGGCATGTATATATTGTGATCAAAAGAAAAAAAGACATAAATTAAAACTACTACGGTTGCATTCATGCGATAAAAACCAATTTTTAATTCAATTACATGAACAAGAAGAAGACATGGCAGAATTAATTGAGAAAGTAGAAGATATAACGGATCCAACAATATATTATCACAACAATTGCCAATTAGATTATACTTATAAAATATCGTCGACGAAGAATACAGTAAAAACATCTTGGCATGAGCTTCGCAAACACCATCAAGTTGTTTTTGATGAAATTTGTAATTTTATACAACAAAATATCGTTGAGAAAGGTCGATGTTACTTTCTGACTTATCTCCACAGACAATACATGGAATTATTCAACGAGGAAGTTGGAGATTCTCAGGAAGTTATGGGGAATTACACTTCTTCTAACTTAGAAGATAAAATAAAAAAAGCATTTAAGGATGAGATAAAGTTTTTTGTGCATCATAAGAAAAAGCTAGTTGCTCCGAAACATGTTTCTGTCATTGATGAGGCGTTGTTGAATGATTTGAAGGATCAGGATATTCTCAATAAAGCTGCTTTGATATTGAGGAAATCAGTATTACAAATCGAAAAAAAGAAATTGCCAAATCATTTATCTGTTCAAGATCTTAAAAACGGTGAAGTGTCAGTGCCGGAAGACTCCCAATTTTATTTTACTCTTATTGGAGGTAATAACAGTAAAAGAAAAAATAATTTTAAGTGTGTTCGAGTAGTTAAATCTTTGAGCCAGGATGCTCAAGATCTTAAATGGTAAAAATAAAAGGTCAAAGCATATTAAGCTTGGAATGGCTTTAAAAAGCTTGACAAGTAGCCGTAATATCATCGACATCATCCACAGATATGGCCATTGCATCAGTTATCCAGGAGTAGAGGAGTTGGAAACTGAAGCAACTTATCACTCCATGCAAAAATCTACTATATGTCCTGAAGCAATTATAACAAACCCAAATTTATGTACTGGAATTGCGTTTGATAATTATGATCGGTTTGTGGAAACTAAAGATGGGAAAGACACGCTACATGACACTGTTGGTATAATTTACCAAAACGTGGATCCAAATGTTACACAAGAATCAGACACTCCAAATTTGTCTCCTTCCACCAGCGAAGAACCTGGAACGTCGGGGAAAAGACGACGACGGAGAACAATGGAGGTTACTGAGGTAGAAGGAAGACCATACATGAAAAAACCTAAGATGACTGATACTTTAGAGATTTCTATTCATGAAGCTGTAGAAACATTACCTGAAAATTTACAATTATATAAAAACATTGATACAATTTGGATGTTAAGTCATGCTTATCATTTACCAAATCTTCCGATGTGGGTTGAATACAATTGTTTAATCAGTAACAATGAAAACAATCCAAAACAAGTTGTTTGTTATCTAACTCCAATCAATTTATCGTCCACAAACACATCGGTTGTTTTAGAAACAATCGAGCAAAGTTTAAAAATTTGCAATGAAGTAAAACAAGCTAGTATTCAAGTTACCTATGATCTTGCAATAGCAAAAGTAGCTTTACAAATTCAAGCTACTGAAACACCCAAATTTGATAACTTATTTATTCACTTAGGACCGTTTCACATCATGATGGCATACTTCAAAGCTGTAGAAAAATTTATAACTGATTGCGGCTTGTCCAACGTTATGGTCCAAAGCAGTTTGTTAGCTTTAGGCTCAGTTGCTGGATTTCTGGATGGAAAACACTTTAATCGGTGCAAAAGGCTTCATCCGTTGGTGTCAGTAGGTTTAGAGATTTTACATTTTAAGTCCGTTTTAGCTTTTAATAATATTGAAGTGTCGAATGAAATTATTGAAGAACTTGTACGTTTGCAAAATACTCCAACATCAACTTTTGAGATAGAAAATGACGAGTTGAAAGTACTATTAAATAATTATTGTATTTACAAACAACAAAATTTAAACGGCGAGCATGGAAAAACAGCGCAGTTTTATTTAATATATGTTAACTTAATCAACTATTACTTAACTCTGTCCAGAAGTATTCGTGTTGGAGATTTTGAGTTATTCAAGTACGTATTACCGAAGATCACGAATTTATTTTTTATTTTTAATCAACCTAACTATGCTCGTTGGACTGTTAGATATCATTCTAATTTATTGAACGTTGCAAATACTCATCCAAATTTGTACGAAGAATTTCATGAAGGTTTTTTTGGCATTCGAAGAACCAATAAGTCTTTTTCAAAGCAACCGATTGATCTTGTTCTTGAACAAACAATAAACGCTGACGTAGCGAGGAAACTTACTGGAATCGTGCATTTTACTAATTCAATTTCTGCACGTCAACGATGGGCCCGCAGTCATGATATTAGATCCACAGTAATCAGTTCAGTGTATGAAGATTTAGATCTGCAAAAGGGACAAGATGTTTCGGCTGAGCTTACCAATCATGCTATAAAAACTAACACTAAGCAATTGCAAAAATTTATCGATACTTTTGATCTCTTTATAAATCCATTTGACCGACAACTGCCGAAAGATCTATAAATTAATATTTCATCGGGTAAAGCTGCGTCAGAGCCCGTAGAAAAGTTTTTACTTAATATTGAAAAAAATGGTAAAGCTAAACGACAAATGTTTATTTCGGAGTGTGAATCAGACATCAGCAGATTCGAAAAAAGTATTCAAAAAACACCTCAGGAAAATTTTACCGTGGATTATGCAAAAAAAAGTAAAACTAAAGTAGGTGGTAAAGTCGCAGAGATACGAATACAAAGAGACTTTTTTGGCTGTATTTTAGGCATATCTCTAGATTACAAAGTTGATATGGAGAAGATTTTATCATATCCTATTACTACAATGCCATTATCAATGTGTCATATTGATGGGACAATTTGTAAAACCCAGAAGTCAATTTTGATGAAATCTTTGGAGAATGATTTAGAGCACAATTCACCTAATCACATAGACATCTTATTAATTGATGGTTTCTTTATGCTGCACACTATGAAAAATATTCCGAAAACTTTTGGTGCAATTTCCAAGAAAATGCTTCTAATGATAACTCAGATGAAAGATACGACGTTATTTTTGATCAATATTTCTCTCCTTCAATCAAAGATTATGAAAGAGATCTTCGCAGAGAGTCTACGCAATTAGATTTCAACATCACTGGTCCTGATCAAGTTCGTCCGTCAGATTTTTTAAAGGAACTTAAGAATATCAATTTTAAACAAGCTCTTTTTGATTTTTTTATTCAACACTGGGCATCTGATGAAATGCCATCATCAATGTGTCATATTGATGGGACAATTTGTAAAACCCAGAAGTCAATTTTGATGAAATCTTTGGAGAATGATTTAGAGCACAATTCACCTGATCACATAGACATCTTATTAATTGATGGTTTCTTTATGCTGCACACTATGAAAAATAGTCCGAAAACTTTTGGTGCAATTTCCAAGAAAATGCTTCTAATGATAACTCAACATTTCTAAAGAATATTAGTTAATTTTAAACAATATCACTCTTACATAGTTGATAATAATAAAATCGTATCAAATGTAGATGATAATTTATCCATGTCCAGAGCATGAAGAAGCCGATACTAAAATTGTTTTTCATGTAAGCAATACAGACGTTCAGGCAAATTTTCTTATAAGATGCTCAGATACTAATATTGCAATAATTATGCTAGGACATATGCATAATTTGATAGATGATGACTCAAATGTATGGTTAAACGCAGGCACCGGAAACAATCAAAGATATATTAATTTGACTAAAGTATATGAGTATTTGGGACCTTCTTTGTGTAGAAGTTTGCCAGGATTTCATGCATTGACTGGCTGTGACTTTAATCCTGCGTTTTTTAAGAAAGGTAAACAAAAACCTTTTAAAATATTAATGAAGAAACATGAATAACAGCAAGCTTTTATGCAGTTTGGAGATCCAGAGTTGTTTACCGATGAGCATGTACAAGAAGATGTTTTCAACACAATTCAAAAATTCATCTGCGAAATTTACAATGTTTCTGGTGTACTTGATATTGGTGCTGCTCGACTCCAGCTGTTTTTAAATAACTACAGGGTAAATAATATTAACGAAGAGTTCAATCGAAAAAATTTGAAAAATTTTGATGCTAGCAATTTACCACCATGTAAAACTGAATTATTTCAACAATTTCTTCGAGCTAACTATATTTCTAGTATATGGAATAACGCAAATGTAAAAATACCAACTATTTTTACTCCTGAACACAATGGGTGGAAATTAGAAGAAAACCAATATCACTTTTACTGGTTTGATGGTGACCAATTACCCGGAGACATTAGTGAATTCGTTACTAATTCAGGTATTATACCTTTAACTTAAAGTTTGAAATTTTTTGTACTTATAATTTTGTTTTTTAATTTTTTAAACTGTTTTGTTGCAGAAGAAGCTACCAATAATGACAACATAACTGATGACGAGGATGATGACTCGAACGAACAGTATCGTGATTGGATGAATGAAGAAAATTCTAATGATTTTGTCGATGACTATGATGATTAAAAAATGAACAAATACTTGCTGTAATTAATCATAATTATATATTCTTCCTTAAAATTATTCTAACTTGTATTTTTTTACAATAAAATAAAAATAATGCCTTATAAAACAAAATATTCTATTCATTATTTTAAATACATGCAATAAATAAATTTACTTTAATATTTATTAATTATTAATTCAACATTAAAGAACACTTTTTTGAAGTAAGGATGGAAAAATTTTGGATTGAAAGCAGTAAGTATTTTTAATACATTTGAATTCTTTACTTTGAGACGCATGCGCATAGTGCTCTTGCACTCGCACTCCCGGTTAAATCATTTTTTCATTTAAGGGATGTTTGTTCACTCAAACTTGTCTGACAGATGAAATATAATTTTTTAGTAATTATCTTAATAACATAGGTAAAAGTCAAACATTTGAAAATAAGTAAAGTTCTTTTATTTTTTGTGGAGCTTTAAAGCGTCTGACAAAAGTTCTGATCCATGAAAAGTGTCTGACACTTCATAATACTAGTTCAGAATAATATTCTACAAAATATATATAAATATCAGCCATTAGAATTTAAGTTAAATAACTCTAATTTTTAGTTACCTTTCTCACCTGGTACCTGCCCAGGGATCACTCTGCGAACTCCATACACACACAGGTATTCTAAGTACATGAGACACTACTGAGAACCTAAGGCTTTATCCATTTGAAAATAAGTTGTGTCTGATTGCTCTGGGATCTTGGACTAATTAATCTATGCCAAGTATGGGCAACCTTTGACATGCTGAGGGCCAAACTTTAGCGTGCAAAACGTTCGCGGGCCGCGTTTAAAAGTACTTAGTGCATTTTATAGTAGTGATAATATTTTTTTGCTATAGATATTAGACATGAAATAATACGACAATGTTATTATTGTATTATGTATTTATTATTGACATGTATGTGTATATTGACAATGTGATTATTGTATTTATTAAAATAACAAAATGAAATTTTAAAAAATGGTACAACATTATAATTAAATAGTTACATTTGCAATTGTTACAAACTACAAAAGTTAAATCAATGAGACACTTGAGCTTGAATTTGGGAAACTCATCCATCGATATTTGGATGAATTCCACTGATACAAAGACGTAAAGAATTTTCCAAATTATCGTCAGTCAGTCTTGTACGATGTGTTGATTTATTAATTTTCATCAATGAAAAGAACTGTTCGCATTTATAAGTACTGTCAAACGCAGAAATCAATCTTCTTGCGAATTTTCTAAGCTGCGGAAAATTGTCTTCTTCTAGGTATTTTTTGTAGAAATCGCACAACTCTACGTCTTCAAATTTGGATTTTAGGAGTGAGTTTTCTTGAATCTCGATTAACTCCATTTGTAAGTGTATTGGAGCATTTTGTACATTACATTTTGTAGGAGTAGCAAATAAATTGAAATATTCTTCCATGTTTTTGAAGTCGCTAAATCTGTTCGAAAATTGTTCCGACAGTAACTTGAGTTCTTCAGCATATTGAGCATAACCGATCCCACTTTTCTCGTTTGCAACTTGCAGTGCGGTTGTAAATGTGAGGGTGAAATATATCAGTCTCTGATAAGTTTGGTATGTTTCAGATTGCTCATAATTAGAAGTTTGTTGACAATTAGAAGATGTGAGCAAAGAAACAATGAGTGAGCAGAAAGATAAACAAATGCGCGATGATCAAGAGACTAGAGATACTCCACTTGACGCGTCAGAGAAAGATAAAAATAAAGGTAAATTTTTATTTATTTTAGATGTGGATCCAAATTAATTAGAAGTTAATAATAGATGCTATTTTAGAAGTTTAGAAGCTTAAGAAGTTACGTTTATTAAAGTAGGCGTAATGTTCAGTTTCCCCAGTATGCCTGCGGAAAAGTGCGTATCGGCAACGCCGCTTAATAAGAGCTTCTTGGCGAGGCCACCTATTAAAAAAGTGCGAACAACGAGTGCAAAAAGAGATTCGGTTGTTTTCCGTACTGAAACGTAGTAGTTTGTAACGTTATGTTATTAATACAGTTTTGATTATAACCTTAGAAAATATAGCTGATTTTTAGTAGATGTAAAATTGGGTTTGATTTCAAGTAAAAGAATATCAATCCTAAACACGTAAAATAAAATCCAAACTAAAATATTTTTTCATTAATAAAGGGCCTGGAGTATCTGTTAGCCCAACAATGTCAACAACTACACCTCCAGCTACATTGCAATCAAGTACGAGTGCAATTGCGACAAGTACACCAGTTGGTCAATCAAAAGCTCTTGCAAACACCTCAACAAGTCAAAGTACTAACACACCAACTCTGTCGACTGGTGGTGGTATTCCAAGTACTCACCATCAAGATCAACAGCAACATACTTCACAAGCTAACCAAGAATTGCAACAGTTCTTGAGTAAGCAACGTGAAAATATTGAACTTCAAAACAAAGGTTTTGAGTCAATGAAAATTTTAATGGATCACATTTAGAAAGCTTCTGAAAACTTTTTAGCTGTAGAACGGCTACGAATCCAAAGCACTCGAGGTAATTTGATTAGCTCAACTGCCTTTTTAGATGAAACAGCAACGCAAACAGGTGCTGGGGCAAGTGCTCAATCAAGTCCACAAGACTTTAATATAGAAGTTACTAAGGCTCTTAATGATACTATTACTGCTTTAAGAACTACTTTAGAGTCAAATAATAAAAAAGCTAACTTTCCAGTACTGAGAAAGTATACTCTTAATCCAGATGCTGACATCAACATTTGGATGGATAAGCTTAAATCGGAATTGGAAACTAAAGATTTATTAGATGTGATTGACTCTACAATAAAGGCTCCTAGTAATTTAGATGAAGAAGCTATTATTAAAAGGAAGCAAGCAGTAAGAGAAATCATTACTAGCCATTTAGATGATAAATACTATAAAAAAGTTCTTTCACTTAAAGATCCTGAAACTGTTATTAAAAAATTGAGAGAAGCTAGAAGGGTTGAAAACAATGTTACTCACACTTCAGTGAGAACGAAGTTGTATGGCATGAGACTGCAACCCAGGGAGAGTATTGATCATTTTTGGAACAGATTTGAAAATACTATCGTTGAATATGAAAACTGTGATAACGCAGAGCCTTTGACAGATGAAGAGAAAAGGTCAGCCTTTTACCAAGCAGTCTGCGGTGTCATACCAGAAGTCAGGACTGCAGATTTAATTCACAGAAGAGTAACCAAAAAATCAATGACTCTGGATGAGTTGAAGTCTCATTTGCTGGAAATGGAGGCTGAGAAAAAATCATGGAATTCTCAGGAGCAGGTTGCGAGTGCAAACCAAGCAAAGCGCTTCAAAAGGTACCATGACAACTGTCATAGATGTAACAGCCGGGTCATTATATAAAACATTGTCCGCTAGAAGCTACAGGTGAATGGTATTGTTATATTTGCCAAGTGATAACTGATCACAATGCAAATACCTGTACCAAATATGATGCTGCTAGTCAAAGTTCAAGAAACTCCGACTACATACGCGGTCGTGGTGGTCGTGGTCGTGGTAGAGCTAGAGGTAGAGGAACGTCGAGAGGAAGATCGACTTGGAGAGCTAGTTTCAGAGGTAAATCCAGAGGATTTGCTAAGACCAACCGAAAGGCGTCTGGGAAAAAAGCTGTTCCACCAAAGAATGGGGAAAACCAGAAGCCACAAGCCAGACAAGCAGGTATGAAGTTTGATTATATTAATAATGTAGATAATATTACGTTTATTGCAGACTCAGGTGCTACTGAGCATATTATAAATAAAAGTTTGTTTTTAAGTAATTTTAAACATTGCACAGGAGGTGTTATTAAAAGTGCAAATAAAAATAAGTCAGCTGACATAGAAATAGATGGAGTCGGAGACCTTTACTTAAAATCAAAACTAAATAAAATTAAATTAACAAACGTATTATTTGCAGAAAATATATCAAACAATTTAATTTCCCTTAGACGTTTTGCAGATGCAGGTTTAGGTATTTTTCTAGATGATAAAAAATTAGAGATATTTGATAAAGAAACAGGTGAGACATATTTGACGGGAATCTATGTCAAACCTAACTGGCTATTAACGTTTGAAGTCAAATCTGTTAATGAAAGTACTGAGTCAGATTATACAACGTATTCTTGTACTGCTGAAATCATACCTCCAAATGAATTCTCCGAACAATCTCAGACGGTACCTGTTGATTTAAATTTACAAAGGATGGAGGGAGTAGTAGATGTTCTTCCTCAAAACTCAACACTATCTGAGCTTGGGAGGGAGAGTCAGAAGAATGGTCATTTGGAGAAAGATGAAAGTAATTTAGATGTTAATATTACAGATTTCATATTAGATGAACAAACATTAAATAGAAGAATTTTAGATCTGAATTCAGCTGATGCTCTAGAAGAGTTTAATAATATTAAAAGTGTCGAAAGTAACATACATCAAATGAAAATGATAAAGTTAGATGAAGGTATGTTATGGCACATAAGACTGGGGCATCCAAACTTGAATTATCTAAAAGAATTAAAGAAATCTGAGCAGTCGTTGTATAATGTAAATTTTAAAGAAATTATCTTAGATTGCGAAACCTGTATTCTAGCTAAAATGGAAAAATTACCCTTTAAAGAATCTAGATTGATAGCAGATAGACCGTTACACACGATTCATTTAGATACTATGGGACAATTTAAAATAAACTCGTTTCCAGGTGCTTGTAAATACATTATTGTGTTTTTAGATGATTTTTCTAGATTTGCTAGAATATTTGCAGTCAAAAATAAAAATGAAGCAGCTAACTGTTTAGAAAGTTTCATCACAACAGTTAGAAATTTATTAGGTAAAGATGAAAAAGTGTGCTATATCAGAACTGATAATGCTAGGGAGTTTACTGGAGGTGATTTTGTAGATGTTATGCATAAAGAAAAGACAGAATCAGATTATGCTCCTCCATACACTCCATAATTAAATGGTACAGCTGAGAGATTTAACAAAACAATACAACAAAAAATTAGAGCGTTATTGTTTGACTCTGGCTTACCTAAGTCGATGTGGATATTGGCAGCTGAAACAGCTGTTAATATGTACAATCGTACACCTCACAAAATCAATGGTTTTGTATCACCATTGAATAAACTCAATGCAAAGATTAGCACACATATGAATAAAATTAGAAGGTTTGGATGCTTACTTTACGTTAAACTTCCAATATCAGAAATCAAGTTTTCTGAAAGAGCAATAAGAACCATACTAGTGGGTTACTCACGTACGGGATACGTCTTGTGGGAGCCAACCTCTGGTAAATTCTTAAATTCTAGACATGTCAGGTTTAATGAAAAACTAGTTTATAAGGATATTTACAAAACTAAAGATTTAGAAGTTGAAGATTCTCCGACAGTTGAAAAACAAAAAGAAGTTGAAGTAGATGATGATTCAATTGATGGAAAAATCGATTCTGAATCTTCTGATGTAAATATTCCAGTGACAAAAGATTCAGGTAAACAACTAGTTAAACCAGACAAGTCTAGAAAGCGTAAATTAGATGAAAATGTAACAAATGATACAAAATCAAAGAAGCTTAGAACTTCTAAGAGAAAGCCGAAACCTAAAATAGATGAAAACTTTGTTTATGCCAAAACAGCTGAAAAATTCAAGATTATAGACGAAGAAGAATTTATTCATGTTATGCTTGCTTCAGTCAGCAAAGATCCCAGTAATTACACAGAGGGTTTACTGCGTGAAGATAGTGCTGAGTGGATCAAAGCAATTAAAGAAGAACTCAAATCAATAGAAGAAAATCAAGTCTATGAACTTGTAGATAGACCTGTAGATGCAAATGTATTAGATTCTAGATGGGTTCTAAAAACTAAAATTGGCAAAACAGGTGAAACCATCTATAAGGCTAGAGTGGTTGTTAGAGGCTTTTTAGATGAAAATTAGTACGAGTTGAAAGAAACTTATGCTCCAATGTCAAGACTTCCAGTAATTAAATCAGCACTAGCAATCATAAATAAACTTGATTTAGATGCTAGACAAATGATGTAAAAACAGCTTTTCTGTACGGTTCTTTAGAAAAAGCTGTTTTTATGGAAATCCCAGAAGGTTATGATTGTAGTGATGAGATTAGAAAGACGAAAGTCTGGAAGCTTAAGAAATCTTTATATGGATTGAAGATCAGTCCTAAAAGATGGAATAAAAGATTCACTGAAGAAGCACTGAAGCTGGGTTTAGAGAATGAGCCATGCTATTTACTTGGAGGAAAGATGGAAAAATTGCTGTTGTAATCATATATGTAGATGATATGATTGCAGCTAGCAATGATCCAGAAAAATTAGACAAAATCATCAATCATTTCAGCAAGGTTTTTGAGATGAAAATCTTGGGAGAACCAGAGAATTTTCTTGGAATGAAAATTCATCGTGTTAGAAGCAAACGTGAAATGTCTATTACTCAGCCTGAGTACACCGAAAAGATCCTAGAAAGATTTAACATGAAAATATGCAATACTCATGACACTCCGATGATAACTAGACAAGTTAAAAATAGAAACAACAAAAATAAAACAAAATTAGATGATTCTGATGATCCAACTGATGCACCTTATAGAGAGGCTATAGGGAGTTTGTTGTGCAACCAGACCAGACATAGCTTACGCTGTGAATTTGTTGTCTAGAAGACAAAATAATCCAACAAAAGGAGATTGGACCGAAGTCAATAGAATTTTCCGATATCTTAGAGGAACAACTGACTTGGGTTTGTACTATAGAGGTAAAACCGAAGTCATGGAAGCTTTGACTGATTCTAGCTTCAGAGATCGAGAAAAGTCGACTTCAACGAGTGGCTATGTAATTCAACTGTATGGTGATACAGTAGCTTGGAGAAGCCACAAACAGTCCTCTCCTGTTACATCAACGTGTCAAGCAGAATATTTTGCTATGAGTGAATCCTGTACTACTACTTTGCATATTAACCTTAGAATTAGAATGATGAACATAGATGATAAAATTTAGATGATATAGATGTTATTTAAAATACTTTAATTAATGAATTAAATCGTATACTTATTATTCATTCTTTTACAGAAACTAATAACCAGTCATAGCAGTGTGCGCAGTGGAGAGTACAATGGAGTTCAAAGGCAACTTTTAATTTAATATTTGATTGATACTTTCATATTCGTTATTATATGCCATTGATATTTTATATTAGATGTGTTCACGATCGTAAGTCGATCTTAGATGTAATTTCAAAATTATTGTAAAAGATGTATGTGCAACGGGAGGGAGTGTTAGAAATGACGTGCTTTGCGCATACATGAGGCACCATCTATTAGATGAGAAAAACAATATCTGGGCCTCTGGGTTATGCTCGTGCGCATAGACATACTCACTCTGAAAGAGAACTTTGTACGATAAACACGTGCTTCTATATACACTCTGTGTATTTTAAATAAAGCAGTTACTACACATAGTACATATATATATATATATATATATATATATATATATATATATATATATATATATATATATATATATATATTAAATCGTTGTGTTATATTTTCAATATACAGCCATCCTTCCTAGCTTCCATTATATATATTTAAACCTTTATTCCTTCACAAGGACACACATCATTAATAATTCTTAATGAATATAATAAAATATTATACACTCACCATTTTTACTAAGACTGACTGAAGAATCACGTGTTGCCACAATTCTAACTTTGTATTGAATGAAAGTAGACTATCTAAACAGATCATGATCATCTGATGAGTAACATCTTCAAGTTATACAGATCCATATAAATAACAAGGACTTGTTGCCACTAAACATCTTTTTTATTATTTGCATTCTAATGGAAATAACATCTTAGTTGAGAAATGAATTCAAAGTTATCACTTCTATCTAGAAATAAGAAATATTTAATCAATTCTGTGTTTTAAGCCCCGATATACAACTTTCTTCAATCAGATATATTACGCTTAGTACTGTGTGATAGTTGTGATCTATGGGCCGTTCAAGTATTAACTAAGCAGATTTATTAAAATTATCACCTAATCGTAATCAGGCAATTTGATTCTATATTCCATGTGCATTAGAAGATGTGCTTGCTTATTTACGTTAATTACGCCAAAAGGAACTTTATCATCTTGAGATATAAAAATTACTTGATCTGATCCAAATATGGATCTAATGTTGTCTAAATAATGGATTGATGATTCAGCGAACTTGCTATCTAAGTGGCTGTTGTGGAGATCAATTTGAAAGTAAGCAGCTTAACAAGGACTGTTAATACATGTATTTGTCACTCTGCAGAATTAGATTTTCTGGGAAACAAACGAAGATATTTTGCGACTAATGTCAAATCCTATTTTGAGTGAGTTCATCAAGAGTTTTTACGCAGCGAATAGATTCCATTCGTCTTCTATAATCTGCTGCACTCATAAATAAATCTATATCTGCAATTATTTTCGATAGTAATGGTTGATTGCATTCAAAATTAGGACGTCCCACTGAATCCCTCAGAGATAGTCTTTTTCTTATTTCTGGATTTTCACGACAAATATCTTCTAAACTGCTTTTCATACCATCCCTGTGTTTCTTGTGGGCAACTGCTTGCGCAACTTAATGATCTGTTTATCAGCACGGCTCAGCATAGTATTCAGATTTTTTGTCAAGTACCTAATCTTATATTTCATAGATGGCTGAGAAGGTTTTGCTCTCTGTGGTGATTTCTAATATTTCTTGTACTCATAGGTACCTACAATGATTTTGTCACTTACCTTGGAAAAAAATGTAGTAGGTTGGATTTATTCTTAGTAGCCATTTGCAACAAAACAATACACTGACAAAGAAAGTTTAAACAAGTGAATAGCGAACGGTAATTCTCCTACTCAGTACTAAAGGAATCCCTGAAAATGCGTTTCATTTTCAAGCAAAGATAATGTGAGGGTAGCCATTCGTCTAAAAAAGTAAATTAACTACTATCACCTAGACTCCCCTACTCCCAATGTCATCCAAAACAAGAAAATCAGCAAATTACACTTACTAATTATTTGTTGAAGAAAACTTAAGATAAAATGTACATAAAATAAAATTCAAGTTCCCTGACTCTGGAAAGGAAAAATGTAATGTTTAAAATTTTGTTAGTAAATAAATTAGAGGACAAGACAATTTAATTATACGAGGATGTATTGATATCTAGTTAGCTCAGACCAGTTCCATGCATAAAAAAAATATTGCGTTACCATAGCAATGAACAATAACTTATTAGAAGTGTCAGTGCAAAGTTTGACTTCAAAAAAGCAAACCAGAGTTTCGCAATAAATTAAAAGAAAAATATGTCCACTGAAACTGCGAAATTCGAAAAATTGGAGTATCGAGCCATCATCAAGTGTCTTTATTCAAAAGGGTTAAAAAGTAAGCATATTTACAAAGGTATGCTTAATACCCTTGGTGATCAATGTCTTCGCATGCGACCGTGAAAAATTGGACCGCAAGCTTCAAAGATATATTTCCCGTTGTAGATCATGACCAATCGGGAAGACCCGTTTTTGTGTCTGATATTGCCATGGAGTAATCGTGATTGATTTTTTGGATCAAAAAATAAATATCTATATAATAAATATCTTTTTTTATAAATAAATATCTACATATTTTTTCTAAGACCAGAAATAGTTTGTTTTTCAAGATTAAAAAAAAAACTGCAGGTTATAACTCGCAAAGAATGCCTTCGAAAATTTTTATTCAATCTACGAAGAATTCTTTTTCTAAAATATACTTATAGTAGCTATTCCAACTGGCTCTTAGCTTATTTGAATAATAAGAATGGAAAGAATCCGAATTAGTTATGTTTTATGAAATTACATTTTCAGGTAAAAACACTAGAAAATCGGAGGAGAAGGAAAATAGTAACTAATAATAAGTAATTCTATGCCAAAACAAATTAGCCAAAAAATTACTCAAAAATTCCTCAACAAAGATGCAGATACCAAGGCTGTAATAGTATGGTGTTTGCATGCTGTGATCAAACATTGGAGTTACCGCGATGCTGCGGACTCGGTTCCGTGTTTCCAAGTGATGTTTGATGATAGCCAAATTGCTGCAAGGATGAGCTTGTCAAAGGATAAAGTAGGATATACGATAGTACACGGTCTTGCACCTTATTTTAGAGATCTTTTGCGAGATGACTTGAAAGATTGCCCAAATATAGTCGTCGGCTTCGATGAGAGTCTAAACAAAGTCACGAAGAAGCAGCAGATGGATGTTTTTGTGAAATATTGGAATAAGAAAACCAAAGAATCTCAAACACGATATTTATCATCAATTTTCCTTACAAGTTCAAAAGCTCTAGATTTGAAAGCAGGCTTAATAGAAGCGATTGGAGATCAAGATTTATTGAATAAGATTAGACAGGTATCTATGGATGGACCGGCTGTAAATTTTAGTATGCTCAAGAGCTTGATGGTTGAGCTTTCTGAACAACACCCACTGGATGCTGTAATACTCGATATAGGCAGCTGTGGTTTACATACTACTCACGGTGCATTCAAAGCAGGTATTTCTGATTTAAAATGGGGTATCGTCGACTTCTTACGATTTTTGCATTATTTGTTCGAAAACAGTCCTAGTCGTCGCGGGCATTACACTTCGGTCACTCTGTCTACCTTGTTTCCACTTTTTTTTGCTCTACAAGATGGGTAGAAAATCAACCAGTTGCTCAGAGAGCTATTGATATGTTTCCCCATTTGCGTAATTGGGTTACTGCAGTTGAAAATGAAGGCAAGAAGAACCCTCTCAATAATGGTAATAGACCATTTCAAGTTGTATCATTATTCGTCAAGGACGCTTTGGCAGTAGCCAAACTTTCTTTTTTCATCACTGCTGCCTCTTTAGTTGAACCATTTCTCGTAGAATTCCAATCAGAAGATCCATTAGCTCCTTTTCTATATACAGAGCTAACAAATATGACAACTAACATAATGAGACATGTAGTCAAGCCTGAAGTTTTGGAAGTAGCTACTTCTGTTATCAGAGTCGATATGAAGAGTGATAATTTGCTTCCTGCTAGCAAAATTGATATAGGATTTTCAACTAAGAGCGCATTGAAGAATGCTAAAATCAAGCCCTCTGGTGAATTATTGTATAAACTTACAAAGTACATAACTTGTGTGAATCCAAATTTAATCGCACATCAATCCAACGTAGCTCTACAGCGACTTGACTCTTGCTTGGCTGTTCTGGTTGACACGAACAAGTTGATTTCTGGCTCGACGGCTGACAAAATAAAAAAAGAGTATCGAGATATTCTACAATTTTCTAACACCATTCAATCCATGAAGATATATAATCGAAGTGTAAAAAGGCTTGATAAATTTTGGATAGAATTGATAGAAGATTCCGGTTTGACCTGCCCGAACTTGATTAATTTTCTAGAAATAATTTTCATTTTATCTCATGGAAATGCAGCAGTTGAGCGCGGATTTTCCGTAAACAAAGAGGCAATCGTTGTAAATCAGGCGGAAAACAGTCTAGTTGCCTTGCGCATCATTTATGATGCAGTTACTGCGGCAGGGGGCATCAAACACGTATCTATCACATCTAAAATGATGTTGAACGTGCGAATGGCGCATAGTAGATATGTGGAGTTCTGTCAGAATAAAAAAAATGAAGATGCACAAAAACAAAAGGAGTCTAATGAAAGAAAAAGAAAAGCAGAAGAAGTTAAAGAATTGAAAGCAAAACGAAAGAACTTGTTAGAACAAACATCAGCTTTAAATGACCAAATCAAAAATTTAGAAAAGAATAAATAAATGAACCTATTGTGATTCGCTATTAATATAAGTAGTCATTAATTCAATAATATATTTCATTTATATTTTGTTATGAGTAACTAATATGTATCATTCTTTATGAAAAAACAATAAAAAAGCGATAATTATTTTTTTTGTATTGAATGCTATTGTTTATTGAATATTACTAAAAATTGGTTTACTAATATCGGGAAAATTAGAAAAAGTTGTCGGGAAAAAGCGGGAAAACTGCGGGAATTGAGATGCACGTCAGGTCTAGACACCCTGTATAGGATCAGCTATTCCGCCAATGATATTGTTCAAAGGCAAGAGGCTAGCCAGAATTCCAAGACAATTTACCTCCAGGCTCTGGTGAAGATGACGGCAAAAGGAAGTATGACGACAGAAACTTTCATAGAGTTTATTGATCATTTGCATAAATATAGAACATCAGGGCCATGTCTCCTCATATTTGATGGTGCAAAATGCCACCTGAAAAATATGGCATTACTTTATATTGTCTTCCGTCAAATACCACGCATGAGTTATAGCCCATGGATAAATCTGTTTATCGTTCTTTTGAGCAAAATTGGAACCAAGAGTTGATTAAATACGTCAGTCAGCATCCCGAACGAACCCTTAACAAGACAAGCTTCAATGTCATTCTCTCACAAGTATGGCCGAAATGTATGACTTTTACTAATATCTCGAATGGGTTTCGCGCTACAGGATTATATTCATATAACCCAGATGCTATTCCTGAAGAGGCGTTTGCGCCCTCTGCGTTGTCAGAACTTCCAAATCCTACAAACAGTGAGAATATTGCTATCTTATCTGATGATGATGATGAATCAGGAGAACAAGAGATTTCAAATGTGGAAGATTCAGATGGGACAGGCACAGATACAGAGAATTGGCCACTGTCCTTGCTCTCAAAAGACAATCCGTATGCTGGAACTCCACTGAAGATAGACAGCCAATCAACCACGTGTGAGATTCATAAATTTTTATCAACTCCTAAGTTTAAAGCTGTAGTAACTACTCCACGCAAGAAGTCTCTGAATTACAGGGCTTAAGATGTAACAAAAGATTTGTTAGGTGACAGTGCTATGAATTCCACATCACAGATTTCTGTACCACCGTCAAGAGTAGAAGATGTTCCTGGTACTTCGTCCATGATTCAGATTAATACAAAGACACCAAAATCAACCTCTGTTACTGGTTGCGCATCTGCACAACCTGCAGTTGCTGCAACGCGAAAGCGAACGTCAGTAAAGACTGCTTCTTTGGTATAAGATATGCTTACGGAATCTAAACCAAAACGTCATGATAATAAACACGATTCTTGGTACTGTCCAGCTTGTAAAAAAGATCGAGTTAATGATATGCGACAATGTCTTACTTGTGCGGTTTGGTATCATGAGTTATGTGTTGGACTCACACCCGATGATAAAATATTTTACTGTTCGGGAGATTGTTTAAATAAAAGATAAATAAAAGAGACTCTTTAAATCTGATCTCATTAGATTTAATATAAGTATTAACAACGTTTTATATTCATTTCAAAGTTTATTGTTTACTTGTTTTTATTAAGGCTTTATTAAGACACAGGGTTCCAATAAGGCCAAAGTGACATTTTAATAATTTGTGTTCACAGAAGTGTGATTTTTGTTTTTAAAGCAATTTTGTTTTCTTTATTACAAAGTTTAATAAATAAATATAAGTATTTCAAATTACCATTGCATTATTATTATAAATCCGCTAGTTATATAATAAAAAAATAAGGTAGGCCTTATTTGGGTCACCTACCTTAAATTATTAGTTTGAAAATTATGAAGTGAGATTTTTCTACACATTCAATTTGATTCTTCAAACGTTTGAATTTTATGGTAATTATTAATTAATAGCCAACGGCTATACCACATTATTGCGCGTCCTGGGGGGTAACAGTGATGATGATACTGCACTTTACCCGAAATTAAATGTATATTAACTTCATTATAAGAAATTGTGATTGTTAGTGATTGTTACAACAGTAATAAAATAACAGGTAAATGCCCACAAACAATTTTGCATTCAGTGTTTTCGTGGTTAATGTGATAAAATAAGACTTTTCAGTTGAATATATTGTTGAAGGAACGTACTATTTAAGAGGTTTTCATTATTTTTTCCCCAGGTGAGTTAATTTAACATAACATATTAATTTTGCTTTAAAACTTGTTGAGGTTATGTCTATATTATTTTTGATGTACATTTTGTTTGTTTGATTTGCGATCCTTTTGTTGTTTAGAAAATAATGGCTTTTGTAAGTATTTGCTAGAACGAAAGACAAAAGCTACAAGGTATTTAAAGGTAGGTATATATGCCTTTATTAATGTTACATGGAATTAATCCGGTTATAATTTTATTGTAGTGTTGGAAAAGAATGGTGACATTAAAGAAGCCACCTGCACTTGTCCCAATGGTATAAAATGCCATCACATTGCGGCGTTGGCACTTTTTGAGCATACAATGTGTCTGTAACAGATAAAGCGTATGCATCGAAGGCACTCCCTAAACCGAATGTTGGGCCAGTGAAATCTGCAGAAGAGCTTTACCCACCAAAGCCCTATATACCTCTTGAAATACTGTTGGTTTTACCTGGCTATTGAACGAGGAATCAATAAATTTGCTGGAAAATGAACTTCCGGTAATTGAAGAAATAATTTCTTCCAAGGACTTTTTGGAAGCCACAGATAAACTGACTGTGTTCAAAGAAAAATGTGCTGTTGCAGATCAGCTAATAAAATAAATATCTATCACCCCTACTGGCCAGGTGTCAAATGAAAAATGGTACTTGCAAGAAAATTTAGATTAACTGCTAGCAACTTTGGTGCTATTATTGCAGCATGCAGGAGAAACAGATTCCCAGTGAGTTTGTTCAACATACTCTTAGGTGAGTAATAAATCATAAATTTATTACATAGTTTAGTTATAGATGTTATCAATGATTTCCTTATTGAGCCTCTAAGATTGATTTTGTAAAACGAAGTCTTTTCAAAAATGGTATTTTATATAGAATTTCTTTACTTTAGTTTAATTTGACATACATTTTTTATTTTCAATTCATTATTTTTTCAGGTGAATACAATTTGGATGGTATCAAAGCAATCCAGTGGATGTAGAACTCATGAAAAAGATGCTCTAGATCATTTGAAGCAGTTTTATAATTTAAATGTTCGGCCAACTGGAGTATAGCTTACAAATTCAGGACTTCTTGGTGCTAGCCCTGATGGAATAATTGATGAAGTAGAAGTGAAATGCCCATCTTCTTTCAGAAATGATAAGTTGTCCGAAAAATTGAGGAATTTAAATAAATATATAGTTTTTTATGACGATGAGGGTAACTTGATCTTAAATACAAGTCACAATTATTATCACCAAATTAAAGGAGCTTTACATATTTTAAAAAAGAAAAAATGTTACTTATGTACTTATACCTTGAAGGAAACAGTTGTGACAATTAATTGTAGAGTTTGACGATTCAAGGAAAGGAAACATTTCACTCTTGGAAAATTTCTATACAGAACAATACTTACCAAAGTTGTTAGACAATTGAATAAAAATTTTTGACATGTTTTTCAATGTGATTTTAGGTTATTCTACAGTGTTAGGAGATAGAGTATACAGTTGGAAAAATCTTTACTATTTATTTTAGACTGCAAAGCCACTCTATACAAATTTTTGTTTGCTGAGGATATCAGAAAATTATGTTTTCTAATATAAATGTACAATGCCATTTTGTCAATAAAGATTTTTGAAACAAATTGTATTTGTTTACTTTATAAAAATTGTGGTTGGATTTACAGGCTTTTATTAAATTAGAAAAACAATATTATTACTTTTAACAATAATTGTATTACATCAAGTCATTTATAAATTAAGTAAAATCTAAATATCCATTTTTTAAATAAGAATTTCTAATTTTTTTACAAAAAAAATCGAATAAGGAAATATATTGCTACAATAAAAAATATTTGAAACTCAAAATTATAATATGTCAAACTTTGGCTCAACTCCGTTCGGTTAATCAATTCAGTTCACATTAAACGGCATAACCTACAGTATAAATCCTACCAATACTCCTCAACTTCTTTAATTGGGGGATATTGCAAGTTTGTGAGGGCTGCACATAGTTGAAAGATAATTGAAATTTGTGATCATCATTAATCAACCACCTGTTGCCTCAAAAAGTAATTCTCGACATCTTGAAATGCAGATGATGGACTCAGGAGTGAAGCATCAAGTTTAATTTAAATCATTTCATGATCTCGTTTTGAAGACCCTGGCAGTAGTTTGGTTGAAGGTCCTAGTAGTGACTCAGTTGAAGATCCTAGTAGTGACTCAGTTGAAGGTCCTGGTAGTGGTTTGGTTGAAGGTCCTGGTAGTAGCTAGGTCACAAGGTTTTTACAGTTCACTTCCTTAAAAAAGTGATTTATTAGACTAATGGACTTTCTGCAACAAAATGCATACCTTTTTCTGGTGATTTTATATTAAACACCGCATGTTGTTAGTTGCTTTTTTTATTATTATTTTTTTCATTATGCACTCTTAAAATTAACATTTGTAAATACATTAATTTCTAAATATTCTTGCTAATTTTAATAGAAAGTGATTGAATTTACTCAACACCGGATCTCGTCAGTTTAAGATAAGATATATATGGTTCATCATTTTGTCTTAGACGTGCAGTCTCATAATCTGATAATTAACTTGAAGGGTTTGCCTAAACTGACAAAAAAATTATTGTTTTTAAATCATCAAACTAAATTATTTGATAAACTCAAGATATAACATGAAAATAAAAAAGTGTATGTTTTTAAGTTTAAGTTTTTATGAGAAAATAATTTTAAAAAAGGAAGGTACTAGCAAGCATCTGGGGAGAAACCCATATTAAATGAATAAATAACGAATATAAACTAAGTAAGCTTACAATAATAGAAACAAATTGAATGGAATTGGTATTCATTTCAATATAAGTGATAAACAGAAACATTTTTTGTAAATTGGAAGCACTGCATCATCTAAGCATAAATATTATTTTAAGAAAAATAGGCTTTTTACATTTGTTGTGGAATTAGTGTCTATCATGGTTGTAATCGGTATATTGAAGTAAGTGATTTTTGTTCATGTCGTTTTCCATGATGTTTGTGTTCATGTTGTTGTTGTCGCTTTAATCGCGTCGAAGTAGCCTCGAAGTGTCTTGTCAAAATTTTATTTATAATAATTTCCCAAACATCTGACATCCCTGGTGGGGAAGGCAGATCGTCGACGTCATTTTGTTGCAGCAGTTTGGAACTATGGAACGTCTGTGCGCGGAACGAACGCAACTTAAAAGATTTTTCACGATTGCCGTGAATGGTTGTAAAGAAACCTTTGGAAAACCTGAGGCAACCGTCGAGGAGGTAACTGTTGCTTTCATTAAGCTTACCGACAAGGCTGATAGACTTTTTCTTCTCGATGATAAAGTAAAAGAGTAAATTATGTTCGAGTCATTGGATCAGGTCAAAGAAGAAGATTTAGGTAAGGAGTTTGAAATTCTGGAGAAGTACAGTACAGTACAGACACCTGGCTAACTTTGAGTGCTAGAAAGAGTGAGTTACTGGAAAAAGTCAAGGCCAGCACAGCGTGTCCCACAGAAGTTTCTGCTGCCGCTCCTGGTGATCACCTCACCCTCAAATTACCTAAGTTGGATCTCCCAAAATTCGACATCACGCCTAAAACATGGATCAGTTTTTGGGTATATTGCCAAGGATGGTACCCAGGCAAAGGAACTGTTGAGTAGCTATCCTGGATCGGCGGCCAATTATCCGAAGGCTTTTGGCCAACTGAAAAATCGTTTTGGCCGTAACGAATTGCTGATTGAGTTGTATATTAGGGAGCTACTCTCATTGGTCTTGGTACAGGCATCGGGCAAAGTTTATTTGACTCTCGCACAGCTTTATGACAAGTTAGAAACCCAGCTAATGGCCTTGGAAAGTTTGAGAGTTACATCAGAAAAATACGCGTGCATGCTCGCGCCGTTAGTTAAATCCGTACTTCCTGAGTCAATTTTACGGGAATGGGAGTGTAAGTAAGTCGTGCGGCCCTGATGGATCCCTCTTTGAGGCTGCAGATCAAATGGTCAAGTCAAGTGAGAATTTCTGAAGAGAGAGGTTGAAAGCGAGGAGCGTTTTCTGCTAGCTAGGAGCACGTTTTCTGTCCCTAAGGAAAAGGGCGCTGCACCAAAGAGCAGTGCTGGGAATGTCAAGTCCTCGACTGGAAAGTACACCACAGCTGCTGACCTAGTAGGTATTGAGTCCACTGAAGGCACTGAAGATGTCAGTTGCATTTTTTGCAAGAATTCTCACAATACCCAATTGTGTTCAGAGGCGAGGGACAAGAGCAAAAAGGATAAAATTAAGCTCCTCAGAGCTGAAAGCCGCTGTTTTAAGTATCTGAAAAAATTCCACGGGAAACGGCCCTGTAAGAAAAAGCTGTGTTGCTTAGTTTGTGCTGAACCTCATGTTACTGTGATGTGCCCAGTTCCTGGTAACCTGAATTCAACGTCTACTGAAACTAGTAAGGCAGCTAAGGAAGAAAACGATGTAGAGCACAACTATGCTAGTATCCAGAGTGCGCCAGTATTGATGCAGACATTGAGGGTTCGTTTGAAAGGAGAAAATCCTGTCACCACCAGGTTGTTGATTGACATAGGTTCTCAAAGAAGTTATATAACTCAAGCGCTGGCTGCCAGAATGCGCTATGAACCGATCCGCACTAAGAACTTGGTTCATGCATTGTTTGGTGCGAGCAAGACTGAACCCAAGACGCATCAATGCTATAAGGTCCGTCTGCAAAGTTTGATGAGTGCGTTTTCCTGCAACTTTGAAGTTCTTGACTCGGAACAGATTTGTCACGCCATTCCCTCCATTCCTTCGCGAGAAGCAAATCGAGTTGACTGACGACAGACAGGGCCCAATTGACATTATTGTTGGAGCGGACGTCGCGGGAAAGCTACTCACCGGGACGCGCGAGGAATTAAGCTGTGGTTTGGTTGCTATCGAAACTAGCCTAGGTTGGACCATAATGGGCCGCGTTAAGGACGCTGAGACAAGTTGCATGGTTAACATCAGTTTGCACTGCGCCCAGGAGTTCGACCCTTCTGATATGTGGAGGTTGTATGTGTTGGGCACCCCTTTTATTGAGCAAAGCCAGGCAACGTTCCGTAAAAGAGATTGGCCATGTAGAGTGCCATTTTTGGTTAGATTCTTCCACGGCCCTGTGTTGGATCAAGAAAGGGGAGTATTTGTGTTCAACAGGGTTAAGGATATTCGTTTTCTGACTGATCCTGATACGTGGAAACATGTGCCAGGGGCGATTAACCCAGCAGATCTCCCTAGCCCAAGGGGTTGTTTTCCTGAAGAACTTCTTGACTCCAAATGGTGGGAGGGGCCGAGATGGTTGTACGGGCCTTGTTCTGAATGGCCTAACTGCGATGTCCCTCCTGATGAAAATGAAGTTCAAATGGAAAGGAGAAAAACGCCTGTGGTTTAATTCAGCTTTATCCCAAGAACCAGGCGTATTTTGCTGCGAAAGATTAGCCCGGTACTTCTCTTCTTATCATCGGATCGTTCGAATGGTTACATGGATGATAAGGTTTCTGTGGAACAAAGATTCAAAGAAGAAGAAGAGCTCTGGAGAGCTGTCTTTGTCGGAATTCGCAAGAGCTGAAAAGGTGGTTCTGAAATCGATACAGGATGAAGCTTTTGAAGGGCTAGGTGATAAACAGCTCAAAAATTTGAAGCCACACAAAGATAAAGTCGGACTTATGCGTTTGAGAAACCGTATTTGGGAGAGAAAAGACCCTGAAGACTTCCGTGCACCCTATATTCTTCATTTCCAGAATATCATTGATGACAGATTGATCCACAACTTGCACACGCAGAATGGACACATTGGAGGGTAAGGTCTTCTGAACCTTCTAAGAGAAAGATTCTGGATCGTTAGAGGTAGGCAAGATGTGAGAAAAATTGTGTCTGCGTGTGTGATATGCAGGCGTTATAGGGCCAAGGCATTGGAAGTCGAGTCTCCATCGCTCCAGGAGAATCGGGTAAGGGACGTTCGTGTGTTCGAAATCAGTGGCACGGATTTTGCTGGTCGACTCTCTCGAAGAAGAAATGGATCAAGGCTGAGGTCGAACCAGAAAGTGATTCTGGTGGTTCAGCTACCGGCGATTCTCCAGTTGATTCACAAGTAAAGGTCGTTGCTTCACCACCCCAAATCCAAGAAGCTCAGCCTATTAATTCTGAAGACCCTCCGATGAAGGTTCATCATGTGGAAACCAGATGTGGAAGAAGATGAAAGTTCCATGTCGTTTCTCCTAGTTCCGTGAGTTATTTTCAGTTCAAGTGTTTCAGTTTCTCCAAATTTGAAGTTGCTTCAAGTGCAGTTTTTGTGAGAAATTTGATGTCCTTAAATTTAGTTTGATAGTTGAGTCGCTCTTCTCCTCAAGGTAGGAGGATGTTGTGGAATTAGTGTCTATCATGGTTGTAATCGGTATAGTGAAGTAAGTGATTGTTGTTCATGTCGTCTTCCATGATGTTTGTGTTCATGTTGTTGTTGTCGCTTTAATCGCGTTGAAGTAGCCTCGTGTCTTGTCAAAATTTGATTTATAATCTTCAATAGTTGTGATTAAATAGTTCGGTTTCTTCTCTTTAAGTTCGTATGTTTGCTTGTGGCTGGACCCGATTTCCCAAACAACATTACTATTTCAGTTTTTAGAAATGAACTTGAAATTGTCCGCGAAAAAGGCCAAAACTGTCATGGCGTCGCGAAACAGCTGTGTTTGTTTATGACAGTCAATTGTTTTTTTTAATAAATAATGATTACCTCGTATTATAAATACTGTAAAGTGCCCCAATGTGAAAGTACAACGATAAAAACGCCAGACAAATTATTCATATATGTTCCAAACAATAAAGAAATAGTAAGAAAGTGGTTAAAAATGACAAAGAGACAAGATGCTCTCACTTTATCATCTAATTCCACAAATTGTTTCTGTAAAGATCATTTTGATGTAAGTATTAAACAAAACTTTATGTATCTATTTATAAATGTACAAAATCTACTATAATATACCACACATAACATATAAAATGTTATGTCTTAATTAACTCAAAGTTATTGAAACTTTGTATTCGCTAACCTCAAAATCAGTGAAGTATTTTCATTCCACAGTGGGTAAATGCGGGTCTCTGACTGGTAACTCCTAATTATATAAGACTTTATTTGTTCTTCATATAAAACTGCGAACTTCCGAGCAAAGTAGGTGTTCATTGCAAAAAATTTGTAAAAAATAACGGCGTCAATTTTGGGCAAATTACTGCAGTTTGCTTTGTTAAATCTTGATTCCATGGCAAATTATACATGTCTTTCAAGATTAAATTAAGAACGAACTTTATTAATCTAACAATAATTGCTGAAAAATCGAAATGACCTTTGTCACTTTATACGCTATAACATAACGTTTCGCGAGGTATGACGTCACGCTTTTCTGATTGGTGTTTAATGTAACGTGATTAAACGCCTCATTTTGTTGATTTTATTTTCCAAAAATATCATTAATCTCTTATTTTCGTAGAAAAGTTGTTATTTTATTTACTAATTATCATGTTTAATCATTAGAAACTCAAAGCCAGCCGATTTATTCTTAGTGAAAACAAGCCTATTGAATAAATTCAATGGGTGGAGAAATGTGAGTATAAACATGGATGTTAGTTACGAATCTAAACTAAAATTATATATTCAACCCTAACGGAACTCTCAAATGGTCAGATTAGTGGAATAGACACTTTTTAGCATGTAACTAACTCACCCTACCTTAATTTGACGTTCTCGAGAAATTCTAACAATTTTGAATCAGATCCACTACATATGGGGGTCATATTTGGCGGAGGTTCTTAGACAGGTATATCCTGTATATTGATCTGCTGCGCTTCAGTAAATCCCGAAATTCCCATTTGAGCTCCCCTATTATGAGTAAACGAAATTAAGATATTGTCCATTATATTGACATCATATTTACCTCAGATGATTCAGTTATTGAAGATCCAATAAGATTACGTGAAAGATTGGCGGTTAATTTATGCAAGTGCTTTATGCCTTTATCCTTTAAGAATTTTATGGAAGTGAGAGAGAAGGAGGATTATCACCAATAGAAAAGAAATTAAAAAAGTATACAGATGTATAAGATAAATAACAGTTTAAAAACCTTCCAGAATGGCGCTAGTCTAGACAAAGGGTATGATATTAATTAAGCAATTGCAGTTTAATTGAGATGTGCCGAATTTAAAAATATGAACTAAAAGAATTATGAGAAAACGTGAGTGATTTTATTTCGTATTATTATTCTCACTTATAATATTTGGCGTTTTCCTTCAAATTTACCAGGATACTTATGGGGCGCCATTCTTATTTAACGCAATTCTACGAGCCCTTTTAAACATACTTCATCTCTCTACCCGCATAAAGTATTTTTAGTTGTAAAATACATATGAACTAAGCTTGTATTATTAATTTGTTCCTGTTCCACTTCACAATGAAGTTAAACACTTTGTTTTTCAATAAATTGTGACAAGTTCATCTAACTGGCCGACAGAAATAACATGGAATTACTACATTATTATTCAAAATAACACTTAGGAAATCCGTCAGTGTTTACCACAGAATTAATACTAATACAGAAAATAAGGAGACGATTTTTTCAGTAACCGAAATTGTATTCATGTATGCGCATGTGTAGCTATTTTATAACTGGCAATCCCGTCAAACTAAACCGATTGAATTGTACTTATTGATAATTATTATTTATTTTATTTAACGTAATCTAGTGAGAGTGAAAGTTATTTGTGTTTTTATATAGTGTTTTCCATGTATAAAATTATAATACATATTTCTGATTTTAATGATTTTTGGTGTGCCTATTTTAGTAATAAAAAAAGTAGAAAATTTAAAATCATCCAATTTTTTATTACTATTTTTTGTTTTATAAAAGGGATGAGAATCTTTCGAGATATTTGTGAAAGATGATATCGACACTGGTATCCAAGATATAACGAATTGTCGAATGATTGATATTCATTCAAAATTGCGATTTCCAGGGATATGTGAACCAGGGAGACATAGAAAAGTTGAAATTTATGAACAATTTCAGAAAAAGAGAACAGAAAAAATATTGTGTTGAAAACTTGAGAAGAGCCCTCTCTTTTGGACGCAACTGTAAGGAAAAGAGGTAATAATTACTCAAATACCTTCATTGAATTACCCCAAAATTTAATTATAGCCATGAAAATGTGCGAAACAGTAACACGAAATTCGTGAGTCTCCTGGTAACATTATTTTCGCTCAAAATTCAATTATAGTGTATTATCTTGTGAGAACTACTAGTACGTTCTGAAGTCCCCTGGTAACATTAGTTTTACTTAAAGTTCAATTTTAGTCTGGGAAAATCTGTGAGAACATTTTCGGGGTACTCATTTTAGAAAGTAGGTGGAGTACCTATATTATGAGCATTTGCTACTTCCTAATCACTTGGCCCATTAATTGTATTGACAAAAGTAGATTTCATGAAGAGAAAATGCCAGAAAATGAATGTAAAAATTAGTAGGAAGTTTGAAGTATTGAATGAATGAATATTTCAACTGATGTATTATTTTCCAGATAATACTTTGAAAACCAAATTGGCGAACTGCGCAAAATTGAAACAAGATTTTGTGAGGATTCGAGAATGATGTATCTTGGAATAATAAAATCTGGAACATCTAGAAAAAATACATGAACTAAGAGTTGAAACACAACTAACACAAACATAAACAAGAATTAGAATGTAGAAAAGAGAAACATGAAATTAAAATCTTCGATATGAAAAGTTCTTGAAAGAACTTCAATAAATTTAAACATTATACCTATTATTTATGGAGAAATATTCCTTTAGAAAATAAATGATTTATTTTTATTTTATAGTATTAATCTTGGTGAGGTGAAGTAAAAAATGCTCTAAATATATAACAAAAGGAGGAATCTCATTTATTTTTATATTTATATATTATTATAATTTTATATATGTAATACAACAAAGAAATGCGTACTATAAACCTTGAACATATATATCTAACTAGATTAAATCTATTAAATTCAGGTAGGTATATCTGATACTACTAAATCAATATCATCTTCGATAATTACTAATATATTTCATCTATAGTTATTTCGGGCTCATATAAAAAATTTGACCATTACTTTCTGTTTTGTATTGGGGATTTTAATCATTTCAGGACGAAGTCTTGCAATACAAGTTACCTAATACTTTCTCAATTAAACTGCTTGCAGGGAACTTATCAACACCTGTAACAACATAAGTATTAGGGTGTCCGTTATTTCCCAAATTGGATTTTATTCTGAAAACGCCCCTCAAATTTTTAGGTTATGACCTAAAAAAAAATATCAGACCCAAACTAGCCCTTAATATTCACATTTACCCGTGCCTGAATCATAATACATTTCCCATTTAAATAACATGGGATTTTTGCACTTTTTGCAGTTATTTTTTTTCCACCGAAACAAATGTAGCTAAAAATACTTTGACATCTGTTTTTTGTAGGAAATTTAAAGCTCTTTAAAAAAGATCCGAATGCTTTTTGCGATAAAATTTACCGTTTAAAAGTTATTCAACGATAAAGTTGTATTCATAGTTAAATTCATCATGTTCCTATTTTTTTTTACTATCGCTTATTGTTTGCAATAAAATTATGAAGTAACTGTAATAGGCCATATATAAAGGCAATTTAACGAAAAAACTAAAAGCGATCACGTTTTAAATTTATTCGTTTCATAATCTAACGCCATCTGTGAGTAACGTGAGAGAACTTCATATCCTTTGTGTCTATAACCTCTCGGTGAAATATTTGTTTGATAAACTTTATTAGTTTTAACTCATTCAGCAAAAATACTGTTTAATATAATTTTCCGAAAAAAATGAATACTTCTGTGAGCTTGAGAAATCCAATGTTTCTTTTGGAAGAACCAACCGAAACAATCAGCAGCAATAAATTACCAACTAACAAACTACTACAATTGTTATTTTATCAAACAAAAGAAGCAAAAAAAACAATTCCAACAAGTTATCAATTTGTTATTGGAGAAGTTACTAAATTTTGGTCTAGAGCTGGAATTGAAATACAAATTGTTTCAAAATGTGTAAAAAAAGTCGAAAAACTGTATGATAAGTATAGAAACTTACAAAAAAATCCAAATCCAACAGTAGAACGCGAGTTTTCTGAGTTTCTTGATACATAATTTGACATCGCACACGGAAACGTTCAAGATATAGCTGATAGTGAAGCGTTAAAGTTTTTATCTGACCAAAGAACAGATAAAAAATATCATTTACGCGTGTGCAAAGAAATTGGTAATACTAGTCAGTTATTAGGTAAGTAAGAGTATTCAACGAGCATACTAATTCAGATGTAGTTTGGATATTAAAATACTTTATTAATGTCAGAAAAACCGATATTCGACAAGATCATACCAATACGACTCAAACGTCAGATGAAAATATATCCGGAAATGATAATAATGTTAATTTGATAACCGATGATGAAAATCGTTCAAATTCAGGTAGTTAATAAAAGTATTGTTTAAAGTAAGAAATATTGTATGATTTGATAAACTTGGAATGATAATTTTCTTATTAACTCTTTAGATGTAACTTTACCATCAAGCTCTAAAAGTACTAGCGAGCCGCCTTTGAGTGGTGAGCAAGCTTTAAGTGGTGAGACAACTACAACTACTTCTCACCAAAGCACACTGTCAATTTTTGAAGTTCAAGGATGAAATTATGAAGCTAAAAATGAGAGAGGAACTATTAATATTTTTACTGAAGACGTTGTGGCTGCCTTAGATAGCTGCAATATTTCTTATAGAAATTCTGTTCGACTAATATCAGTTATATCAGAAGCCCTGGGAGTTAATACTAGTGCTTTAATTTTGAACAAAACCTCATTCAATGAATACCGATCGAAATTTAGAAAAGAAGCTGCTGAACGAATAAAACGAGAATTTGGCGAGATTAAAGTTGGTCCGGCGGTAGTGCATTGGGATGGAAAGTTGATACCTGATGGTTTTTCTTGCAAAAAGGTCGATCGAGTACCAATCATAGTTAGAAGTAATACCATAGAAAAAATATTAAGCGTACCAGCGTTACCAGATGGGAAAGGAATTACACAGGCACAAGCAATTTTCAATGTGGTTCAAGAATGGGGATTAAATGATAATATCAAAGCTGTTTGTTGCGATACAACTCCCTCAAATCTGGGAAGTCGAAGTGGAGCGGCGATTATTTGGAACAAATGTTACAAACGGAACTTTTGTACTTACCTTGCAGACATCACATTTACGAGCTAGTTTTGAATTGTGTTTTTATTACGAAAATACCAGGTACTGATGGGCCAAATGTTCCATTGTTTAAGAAGTTCCAGGAAAATTGGAGTACTCTCGATACAAACAAAATATAAGAATTTCTTAGCAAGAAATAAAATTCCTCAGAAATGCTAAAGTTCAAGAGTTTTTGTGCTCAATGTTACTTCGAGATGACTACAAAGAGCTCTTAGAATTATGTCAAATTTTCCTTAGCACAATGGATGTTGAAAAAGTCAAATTTTACAAACCAGGAGCCTTTCATCATGCTCGCTGGATGTCTTTAGGCAATTTACACTCTAAAAATTTACATGTTTCGAGATATTTATGAACTAGATACACAATTGAGAAAAAATCTATTAGATATTTGTTTATTTATAGTGTATATCTATGTGCCTTTTTGGTTTGCGGTGCCTCGTGCAGCATTATCTCCAAATTTAGATTTGCAGTTTTTAAAAGTTGTTCATCAATACAGAACAATTAATAAAAAAATTTCGGAAGCTGTTTTACATAAATTTAAAAATCACTTATGGTATTTAAATTCTGAAACAGCTGCACATGCATTTTTTGATCCAAACGTAACAGCTAACATTCAAAATAAAATGGTTATAGTGTTAAAAAATTGTGAAGATTCAGAATTTGATTCGTTCAAACGGTATATTATCAATACGGTGAGATTGAAAATTTAGAAAAGAAAGATATTGATTTTTTCATTAATTCGAATTCATTAAAATTTTTCAATAGATTTGATATTAGTAAAGATTTTTTAGAAGCTAATGCTGATACGTGGATTAGAAATGATAATTATTTAAATGGTCTGGGAATTGTTAATAATCTGCAAGTAGTAAGCGATGTGGCTGAAAGAACTATTCAATTGACACAAGATAATATCAATAGATTAACAACTCAAGAAGATCAAAAACAATATTTGATTCAAGCTGCAAGTGAATACAGAGCGAAATATCCCACTGCAACTAAAAAATGTTTGACAAAAAAATTGTAGAACTGGAGAAAGAACTATAAATATTTTGAAACTATTATTTATACTTTATTTTTTAACCAAATTTTGTATTTATTTATTTTGTTACCTATCTATATGTATTTAGTTTGATATAAATAAAAATTATGGTGGAAATTAAAAAAAACGGTGAATTTAACTATGAATACAACTTTATCGTTGAATAACTTTTAAACGGTAAATTTTATCGCAATAAGCATTCAGATCTTTTTTAAAGAGCGTTAAATTTTCTATAAAAAACAGATGTCAAAGTATTTTTAGCTACATTTATTTCGGTGGAAAAAAATTAACTGCAAAAAGTGCAAAAATCCCATGTTATTTAAATGGGAAATGTATTATGATTCAGGCACGGGTAAATGTGAATATTAAGGGCTGGTTTGAGGGGCGTTTGCAGAACAAAATCCAATTTGGGAAATAACGGACACCCTAATAAGTATGTTGTGTGAAATGCCTAAAGCTGTAGCTATATAGTTATTAATACCTTCATCTCATTAGTAATTCCATGAATTCTGCAAGCATTAAGAAGATTCCAATTTTCTATAAAGGTAAAATGTTCTTAGTAGACTTACCTATCTCGTGTTAATGAAATGAAAATACTCAGAAAGATATGTGGGTACACACTGAGAGACAGAAAGAGAAACACAGACATAAGACATGAATGTGAGGTGGAAGACATAGACAGATGGGGACTTAAACGTAGAAGAGCTTGGAAATTTAGAAAATTACATTTTTAGTTTATGATTTAAAAATATTCACCTTTTTAAAAAGTAAACACTTGATTGTGACGTTTAAAATATATCAAATTTTTGTAACAAAATCAAACCAGTAATTTTGACCTTTAAAAACTGTAATAAAATAAATGGGGTATCTACAAAACTAAATTAAGCAAACATCACCTTACCAACAAATGAAATGAAAATTTAATGCAAATACACCTTTAGTTATATTTACATTTAACAGTTTACTTGTGAACTTACGTTTGTAGTTGTGTTATTGGCCGATAGGTGGCATATGCTTTCAGTTTATTAATAATTTTTACTTTCGTTATAGTTTATTTCAGAAATATATAGAGCAGGGGTGCTCAAACGGTCGATCGCGATCGACCAGTCATCTCCTTTTGACGTTATAATTAACGGGTCGACGGTCCGATCGATGAAATAGTCAAGATCCCAAATTTTCTCCTCTTCTTTATTGACATGCTGGACTGCCTTTCCTTTACTTGCGCCCATATAAGTTCTATAGGATTTAGTTCGCAATGATATGGCGGTTTTGCGCATCACAGTTACGTTTTTCTGCTATATCTTCCACGGCGTATTTCATAAAACGATATTTGTGTTAATTTGCTATAGCTAATAGCTTTTTTTTATCAAATTATCTTCAAATTCAATAATTTTTGTGGTTAACCAGCCAATAATTTCTTGTTTTCTCCAAGATGAAGTTGAAGTTTTCTCTATGAGTCGAGAATGATAACTTACGTTATCCATAACTACTACTGAATCAGCCGGAAGATATTATATCATTTCACCAAAATAGTCTTCAAAAACATCCGAATCCATGTCCTCGTGGTAATCTTCCGTATGGCACTACTGAAAAGTTAGAAAAAACCTCTTTTAAAAATCCCTCTTCACTCCCAGTATAGACGATTATTAGTCTTTTCCCTTTACCTGAAGGCATCTTAATACCCGTTGACAGGCCTTCCATCAAAGCTTGGCGAGCACTGATTATATTTTTGTCTTGTTACATTTTTGGTACTGTATAATCTTCATTAATCCACGTCTCATCAAGATAAGAGATTTTCTTCTGCTCTGTTCTGTACTACTTTATACTTCTTAAGTATTTTCGTTGCCAGCTTTTCCCAGGCAAAATCCATATTTCTCAAAGAGTGAACTTTTCTTTGAATTACACTTTTGGTGACTTCATCAAGGACTTTTACTGGTCTGCCTGAAATTTTATGGGGAGGTTCCACTTGGCCTACTATCTTTCTTCCTCGCAATAATTTAAAAACGGTGGAGTTTCCAACTCCAGTCATTCGGGAACATCGATCGACAGTTTCTTGTACAGTAAATTTCGGGTAATCGTATTTTATGCAATCGTGTACATTTAAAATTAAAAGTTTTTCATTCACTGATAGTGGAGAATTATTGGAACATCTTTTCGTCGGTGTAAATGTCGCTATTTTATAACTAATCTAATAATATTGTGAACACTATTTACGGCTTAACAGCAAATACTGATGTGTTAAACTAAACAAATATACTAAAAATTTTGGGTAATGAAATTATATAAAAAGGTTACGAAGTTTTGTAAGATCACTTTTTAGTAACACAGTTATATTACAGTTTTATAAAATTTCTGTAACTTGTGGGTATATAAAGAAGTGGTATAACTGTTTCCATCACCATTTAATAAAACATGTAGTAACTGTTACCAATGTGTTTATAACAAATTTATATAAGGTTTTCCGTTACCTAAATTATATAACTATATAGGCTCTGAGTTATATAATAGTGTTTCTAAACACAATTAAAAAAATTGGGGATTATTAGTGTTTGTATATTATCCTATTAAAAAACTTTTAGTAACCAAGTTAGGGACAACTATTTCTTTTATATACATCGGTTACCTTAAGTAAAATCAATTGCCCTTATATATATAAACTTATTACAGATGACGATTGACAAAATGGTTGCCGGTGTCGATTGTCGAATAAGAATATATTATTAAGATATTATTATTAAGATAAAGTTAATACTAACCCAATAAACATTTTTTGTTATATAACAGTTGCCGTAAATATTATATCACCTCATTATATAACTTAAATGTATATATGATAGAAACCGTAATATTTCTGTTACTCGTATAAACCCCTTAAAGAGCTTAAATGGGGAGTATATAAAGGTTACGGAAAACTTAGGTTAGTAACGCTATATATACTTAGGTGTTTTAACCAAAAGTAACGGAAACATATTGGCAACCACTATATAACTACTTTAAAATCCACGGTTGGAGCCTTTTAGTGGTCAAATGTAGCGTTATATATGTTACTGTTACCCTTATAAACATTTCCTATAATGGTTTTGATAATATTTCTGTTACCAATTTCTGTTACTCTTCTCCCTGTCAAATATATGTTTTCTCTCACGTGGACACACATTTTCGTTGTTAACTTTATTACATCGCTCTTTTTCTTATTGCGTTATGTTCTATTATTATCAGCAAAATAAAAATTTATAAGATGACAGTATAACATTTATCTTAATTAGGCGTTTTTAGTATTGCAGTGACTTAAATGTTTATTCCCAATAAACATTTTTTGTTATATAACAGTTGCCGTAAATATTATATCACCTCATTAAATAACTTAAATGTATATATGATAGTAACCGTAATATTTCTGTTACTCGTATAAACCTCTTAAAGAGCTTAAATGGGGAGTATATAAAGGTTACGGAAAACTTAGGTTAGTAACGCTATGTAAACTTAGGTGTTTTAACCAAAAGTAACGGAAACATTTTGGCAACCACTATATAACTACTTAAAAATCCACGGTTGAAGCCTTTTAGTGGTCAAATGTAGCGTTATATATGTTACTGTTACCCTTATAAACATTGCCTATAATGGTTTTGATAATATTTCCGTTACCAATTTCTGTTACTCTTCTCCCTGTCAAATATATGTTTTCTCTCACTTGGAGACACACATTTTCGTCGTTAACTTTATTACATCGCTCTTTTTCTTATTGCGTTATATTCAATTATTATCAGCAAAATAAAAATTTATAAGATTTATTTATATAAGTGACTTAAATTTCATGAGGGAAACGGTTTTTACTGCTAACATGGACAAGATGCCTTGAAAAAGCGCACGGGCCTTTCAAATATCCAACAATAAATAATTTTATTTCATAAAAAAAATTATTTTTTATTTTATTTTTAACATAGACGCTAAATAATGTGACCAAAGATATTTGTATAACCACTATTTAACAGGGTGATATTAATTTTGGATTCCATGTTGTTCAAATAAGTTTCAATTTCGTTTTTTGAAGGCATAATGAATCGTCCCTTTTCATTTGAGTTAACAATCATGGCGAAATCATTGTATAGTAATTTTACAAATAATGGAAACCTAAAAATCACTTGTGATATTGTATAACCGATAGTAATGATATATATATAACTTTGTGGGTTATATAGTAGTGTTTAGAGTTACTAGTAGTGTTAAAATAAAACTTAAAGCCTCCAAGGATCTCGTATATAATTAAAAGTAACATACGTTACTGGAAGTGTTCTTATATACTTAAAGTTAGGCAACCCGCGCATCGCGTTTTCAATAACTGACGTGCAAGCAGCTGAGTTTTAAAGAACATTTCAAGTTTGACAATGGTTTAACACATGTTTGATATAAAACATAACCTTAATTTAACTAAAAATAAAACGTTTGCTATTAAGAGTATTAAGTATAAGTTTTAAATATTTAAAAAGACATTCAAATGTCTTATGTATTATGCAGGCTTTTATCCAAACCTGATCCCACTGCATACTAAAAACAATCAGTGCTTTTCGGTGTTAAAAATTAAGATGTAAGAGGGTATACATCAGAGCTTTACTCTATTACCTACTTAAAAGTGGTTACTTGCATGTGCGGATTTCTAAACCTACCAAATATTTAAGTTTCTTAGATGTTTACTAAAACAATTTACCTACACTTAGTGCTTAATATATACCAATATTTTTACAGAAGGCCACAGAGGCAGTTTTTGGTCAACAAACACAGCAAAGAAATGAAAATAATAATGATCTAAAAGTAATAGTTGAGGAGCAGCCTAAATGTAGTAGTGGTAGTATCATTTTGTTCTGTAATTTGAGGAATATCTGGTGGCGGAAAAAATTCATTATTTATCTGTCTAACAGTAGCAGTAACCGGTACACAATCTACGATTCGTTTAAAATTTTTTGTCACTTTCCGCCGAAACACAGAGCTGTGCTTTATTTTTTTCCAATTTCGTAACATAGCGATATTTTACAATAATAAATTAATGTTTATTACACTGCTGCTCCTCACTGCTCACAAACAACTGGTGTTAGTACTGTTAGTATTAACTTTATCTTAATAATAATATCTTAATAATATATTCTTATTCGACAATCGACACCGGCAACCATTTTGTCAATCGTCATCTGTAATAAGTTTATATATATATAAGGGCAATTGATTTTACTTAAGGTAACCGATGTATATAAAAGAAATAGTTGTCCCTAACTTGGTTACCAAAAGTTTTTTAATAGGATAATATACAAACACTAATAATCCCCAATTTTTTTAATTGTGTTTAGAAACACTATTATATAACTCAGAGCCTATATAGTTATATAATTTAGGTAACGGAAAACCTTATATAAATTTGTTATAAACACATTGGTAACAGTTACTACATGTTTTATTGAATGGTGATGGAAACAGTTATACCATTTCTTTATATACCCACAAGTTACAGAAATTTTATAAAACTGTAATATAACTGTGTTACTAAAAAGTGATCTTACAAAACTTCGTAACCTTTTTATATAATTTCATTACCTTTATAATAGTCTTTATATAACTAGGAATCACCATAAGGTACAGAAAATGTTTATTGAGCATTGCTCTTACGGCGCATGGTTAAGCCGAATCTGAAATAGGGTTGGCAGAGGCACTAATAGAAGATTAAACGGTACCTGTTAAACGCAAAACGTAACTGTATAATCTACTACCTAAGTAATCCATACACAATATTTCAAGACCTATATCTATGGCCGACACCGAAATTGAGCCGAACTGGCTATATACATTTCTGAAATAGACTATAGTAATTTTTAATTTCGTTCTGGAATTTTGTTAGATTAGAGTAGTCTAGAAAAAACAGAGATTCGAGAATGTGTTTGTAATCTTTTCAGTCGTGCAGTTGCATAATTTCGAAAACGAAATGTACTTAATTGTACCTTAAATACTTTAAAAGTTATTATCTAGACGTATTGCAAAGAACACGGAGCAATTAAGATCATGAATTTTCTGATACAAAAATTGACAGATATGATTTTTGTACTGGATGCCAGTGATAAGAACTGTTTTCTCGTACAAATGATTTATCAACAGAAATTTCCAGAGAGAAGACAGCCAAAAAAAGACATTGGAAAATTTGCTTCATTGATTTACCAGAACTGGTAGTGTAGTTTACAAAAAAAGCGAAAGGTTGAAGGATGCAATGTCACAGGACAACGAGATGAACGTAATGTTAAAAGTTGCGAAAGATCTTCATATCTCGACACGGGAAATAGCAAAACAAACCGACATAAGTCGTACTGTTGTCCAAAAAATTCTATCTAAGAACAAAATGCATCCTAACCGTATATGGTGAATGCAGGAACTATTGGATGATAAATATGAAAAGCGGTTAACCTTCTGTGAGTGGGCTCAAAAACAAATTCAGCAAAATAGAGAGTTTTCAATTTTGTATTATTTGCTAATGAAGAAACATTTCATAGAAATGGGTTTGTTAATAGACTCAATTTCCATTATTAAGGTGGTTATTAAATGTATGGGGTGGAATAATTTGACGGAACTGTTAATGGGCCAGTTTATTTAAATTTCTTACAAAACGAATTACCCCAACTACTTCAGCAATTATCTGCTCATGATAGGCGGCGAATGTAGTACCTACATGACGATGCACCAGTTCAGCATACCCAACTGATCAATACACAATTAAACAATGAATTTTCCACCACATTAATGAAGTCACCTCGTTCACCGGACCATATGGTCCATCAAAAAAATTTTTGATGGGGTTACGTCAAAGAACAGGTGTATAAAACACCTGCGACTACTAATGAAGACATGAAGAATAGAATTAAGGAGGTTTTCCGAACTGCTGAAGTCAAAATGTTACATCGTGCTTGTATAGCTTTTGAAGATCGCATACAATATTGTATGGAAGAAAATGGTGGTCATTTTGAACATATAATAAAACAGTTAACTAAAGTTTTTATTTGTTTCTCATTTGTTAATAGTTATTTTTGTTTAATTTGTTTATTTTGAGTTTTGTAGATACCCTATTTATTTTATTACATAATATTTTAAGGGTATAAAATTACTGGTATGATTTTGCCCCAAAAACTAGAAGTATTTTAAACGTCATATTCCGTGTTCACTTGTTAAAAATGTGAATATTTTTAAATCATAAAATAAAAATGCACTTTTCTTAAAAACAGTCAATTTTAGAGTGTACAATATCAGACATAATTTGAAGGGATAAAATAAGATGGTAAAATAATATACTGGGTGTTCCATTTAAAAAAATAAGGCAGCATTTATAGTGCACCAATTTTCGTCAAATCTTCATATTTTTCTCTCCAACTTGGCGACGTCACAATTTATGGGAAAAGAAAAGAGATGTCTAGTTGCATAATTTCACGCTAAATTCTATGGTAAACAAATATAAAGGGTGTCGTATTCAAAAAAAACTGAACACCCTGTATACCTAAGAATATTTTAGAAATGTATATCTGTGCAAAAATACCAACTTTTATCTAGAAATTTTTTTTGTATATTGTATTTTAAGTGAGTTATTACACTTCCACACACTAAAGGGCCACCCCGTATATCAAGGTACATTATAATATTTAAGTCGATTTGCCCACCAACACAAAAATTAGCAATATCTATACCAGAGATACATAAAATATCACAGCACTTTGGTAGTAAAATGAATAAACTATATCGATTTATCCCAGTTGAAAGGAGGACCTACAACAAAAAATATCACAGCACTTTGGTTGTATAACGACCAAAGCGAATCAATTTATCACAGTTTGAGTAAAAAGTAGTCTTTCAATACCTATACAACCTTTTGTACATACAAAGAGCTGTTCTGTGGCTTTTTGACCTCTTTAGCTGCACCTCTCTCACGACCCTCTCTTCTTAATATTGGCACCTCGAAATTTCTAGTGAAAAGATAGGTAAGGACGCGGATCTATCACCTTTAATAGGTCGATATGATCTCACTCCGCTTCCCACGTTACCAAACCTGTAAGATCATAAGACCATAGGCACGACTCGTTTGAAAATATTAACATCTACGACGTCGAGTAACTGATTTAATTTGATAGTATTGTATATTGCTTTGTCCATTGTTCATGAAATGGAAAACAATCAATTTTTACCAATTACTAAAAGTGCATACATGAAATAGCACACATTATAGGCCAATTAGAAAGCCATATCAATTGTTGGTGGAGCCCGCCAAATTTAAACAGATATACATAATGAAGTGGATATTTAAAATCAACCGTCAAATATATATTTTCCTAGTTTCCAATATATTTATACAGTGAGTAGCAAAAAATAATAAAAGCAAAATATTTCAGGTTGTTGCTACTTCTTGCTATACTGTAACTTTCAATTGCTGCAGCAGTTTTCATTTAAATGGATAATCATTAAAAGTCTTTATTCTCTATGCTATATGAGCGCAGTCCTAATTCAGGAGCCCTGGGTCTACAGGGAGCATGTCAAGGGACTTACCTGTAAAAACATCAAGGTAATATATGACACAAGTAGTGGTAGTATACCGGGATCATGTATGTTGTTAAGAAACGACATAAATCACTTTTGTCCTTCACAATTTCCGACTAGAGACCTCGTACCGATTCGAACACGCCTCGAATACGGAGAAAATCAAGAAACTATCATATTCTCCTAGAGTGAGCAACTCTTAGAATATATTTTAACTAATAACCTTTATATAAACAATGTATGAATCACACCAACATTTATAACAAGAGTAAGGGAAGACGTTTTAGACAATAACATTGAGTACATCGAACATAAAAAAAAGTATGGAAGAAGGACACTACACATACCAAATCCCAAAACCATGGAAAAAGCTGTCGACAATTACATTCGAACAGAGATTCTGAAGTGGAAACCTTTCTATCCATGTTAATTTTAATTTGCATACTCAACCGGCAACGGAGACTGCTTTGGGGATACCCACAAGGGGGACCCACATGTGGTGCTTAGTAGTAGACAAACTCTTATACGGGTTGACTGAACTCGGCATTCCCTGGCAAGAATATGCAGACGACATAGTCATATACGTAAAAGGTTGCTTTGAGAATACACTTTGTGACATAGTTCAAAGAGGACTCAACTACACAAAAAGATGATGTCAATCAGTAGGGTTAAATATCAATCCGATCAAGACTCACCTAATTTCCTTCACTAGGAAGAAAAAACTCAACCTCAAGCCAATCAAGCTAGACAGGCAAGTAATCCAGTAGAAAACAGAGGGGAAATATCTGGTACTCACACTAGATAGTAAACTTCTTTGGAGCGAACATGAAAAAGAGATAATCACCAAATCCACAAAAACTCTGATGATGTGCAGAAAATTTGCAGGGAGGAATTGAGGCTGTAACTCAAAGATCATAAAGTGAATGTACATAGCCATTGTGAGTCCAAACATCACATATGGGGCAGTGGTTTGGGGTACTAGAACTAGTCTGAATACCAAGAGGAACAATCTTTTTGCCTTCCTTATATGCAACTGGGGCCATGAAATCTCACCCAACAGCTGCACTAGAAGTGATTCTAAATCTGCCACTTCTACACATAGTACGGGAAAGCGTTGCAGGGAAAACATCACTTAGAAATGTTCAGAGACGGAATCATCAAAGAAAACCCGTTCCTAAATAATGACCAACCCTGGGACATGCATCAGACATTGCATCGTAAAAGTTTATCAAGTGGGATTAAAACACCATACAAAAAATGAATAGAAATGCCATTAAATGGTATACGGATGGATCAAAAACAGCAGACAAAACTGGAATAAGAGTGTACAGGCCCATAACCAAACACTCTGAAAGCCTGGGGAGCGCACCAAGCATTTTTCAAGTAGAAATTCATGCAATTGAAAAATGTGTTTAGTTCAATCTAGAGAGGAACTATCGCGAACAGGAGATCATCATCCTATCCGATAGTCAAACAGTTATTCGAGCTCTAAGCCAGACTCGTTTGGGATTGCCTAGAAAAAATAAACGAATGAGGCAAGAAAAATGAAATTACGCTACAATGAATAATGGGATACACCGTAGCGAAAAGAAATAAACTAGCTGATAAGCTCGCTAAAGCGGTGGCAGACAAACCCTTCATGATACTCGAACCCTTCTGATGTATCAGCAATGGAAAAAGCACTGGAAAAGAAGATAGATAGGAGCAAACCAATTATTGGGACAACCTACAAGGGCTGAGACAGACAAAGACTCTTTTGGGAAACTATAACCAGAAAAGATCTGCTGAATGTATCAACCTAAGTAAGAACAATCTAGAAATAATAACACTCTATCCACATTCTCTCGAAGTGTGAAACACTAAGTATTATTACTATTATTATTATTATGTTATAAATATTGATATAGTTTTACCATATAATTTTTACCTGTTCACGGATGAAGATTCATTTATTTTTGGAGACTTGTAAATTGAAGGAAATATTGTTGGAATGTAGCTAGGACTCAACTCCTCATCTGATTTTTTACCCCCAATAAAATGATCACTACAAATATAATCATATGGTTTAGGGAACCCACGGTGATCCATCAACGCTAAAAATTATATTTTTTATTAATTTTATCACTGTATTATTTAAACTGTTTGCAAAAAAAAATTCACTGTAATAATTTTCATTTTTCTTTTAATCATTACATTTTTATAATATTAAAATTTATTTATTTATAAATTTTATTTTTACTTTTTTTATTACAGAACTCCAAAATAATTATTTAAGTTTGCTAAACTTAACAATTGTACAAAGATTTACAACACTCGGAATTATTATTTTTGATAACAATAAGGTTATGGTACTACTTACTAAAGCCTCTAAACTGCAGCTATCCACCGATTCCGTTGATTTATTTTCCATGTAGCGGTTGGAAATTTATAAAATTTGCACTTACTTTTTCTACTAGTATTTTTACAATTCACTACACAACAACTCTGGTGACCCATTTTTATTTAATTTATTATAATTAAAATAAACAAAAAATTTTAACGTGTATTTGTTTATAATTTCGGTTATAATAGCCTCCCGTTCAAAGTTAACACTGCGAACGCTTCAGTCGATTTAATTTCCCCTACCATGCCTTCCCTCAGAGCGAATAAAGCCAAATCACCAATAACACCTCTGATATATTGTTAGAAATGACGTGCTTTGCGCATACATGAGGCACCATCTATTAGATGAGAAAAACAATATCTGGGCCTCTGGGTTATGCTCGTGCGCATAGACACACTCACTCTGAAAGAGAACTTTGTACGATATACACTCGGTGTATTTTAAATAAAGCAGTTACTACACATAGTACTTACGTATATATATATTAAATCGTTGTGTTATATTTTCAATATACAGCCATCCTTCCTAGCTTCCATTATATATATTTAAACCTTTACTCTTTCAGGTTATGGGCACGCCCAGCACGTGTTTTCTCATCTCGAAAGGGATTAGAAAAATGATTGGCTTTGTGTAGTGAAAAGAATCATGCTTGAAGAGTTCTTTTGAAAAGGCTTAACTGCCTTCAAGTTGAAGAAAATCAAATAAACTGGTAAGTTTTTGATTTTTTATTGTAAAGAAGTGCATTTTGAATGCAAAATTCAAATTAAAAGTTTAGAAGAAATTTAATTTGAGAAGAAAATTGTTTTTTTGAGGTTTTTTTTTTGATTCTTTTCTTGTAATTTTTTTTACATTAAAAGAAATTTAAATTGAAGTTAAATTTAAGAAAAAATGTAATTTTTCACTGAAAAGAGAAAAATTATAAAAATATTTTTGACTATTGGTGTATATTTCACTTAGTCAAGTTTAAACTTGTCAATGCCGCCTGGCTCGAGTAATATGATACATATTACTATATACAATGTGCTAGTCGTAAATATTATAGAACAAAAGCGCTCTTGTCGCATATACGTTAGACAGTTTATGACTCTCAGATTCTGAGAATCGGATATTGATGTAAATGTTTAGATGAAAAATAATATTACTCTCAAACAACAAATAGAGTAAAATAATTGAAGTAGTTGACTTGTTTAAGATATAGTTTGATTTTGAAGAAGTGATAATAATTATAGTTTAAAAATTATAATTATTTTACGATGAGAAGGAAATTTTAGAAGTTTAGACGCTAAATAAATATTTATTTGAAGAAATATTTATAAAAACTATATCTCGAAATTAAATTAAGTTATAAAGTGTTGTTTTTAAGTTACGTTTATTAGAGTAGGCGTGAAATAAAATCCAAACTAAAATATTTTTTCATTAATAAGGGGCCTGGAGTATCTGTTAGCCCAACAATGTCAACAACTACACCTCCAGCTACATTGCAATCAAGTACGAGTGCAATTGCGACAAGTACACCAGTTGGTCAGTCAAAAGCTCTTGCAAACACCTCAACAAGTCAAAGTACTAACACACCAACTCTGTCGACTGGTGGTGGTATTCCAAGTACTCACCATCAAGATCAACAGCAACATACTTCACAAGCTAACCAAGAATTGCAACAGTTCTTGAGTAAGCAACGTGAAAATATTGAACTTCAAAACAAAGGTTTTGAGTCAATGAAAATTTTGATGGATCACATTCAGAAAGCTTCTTAAAACTTTTTAGCTGTAGAACGGCTACGAATCCAAAGCGCTCGAGGTAATTTGATTAGCTCAACTGCCTTTTTAGATGAAACAGCAACGCAAATAGGTGCTGGGGCAAGTGCTCAATCAAGTCCACAAGACTTTAATATAGAAGTGATTGACTCTACAATAAAGGCTCCTAGTAATTTAGATGAAGAAGCTATTATTAAAAGGAAACAAGCAGTAAGAGAAATTATTACTAGCCATTTAGATGATAAATACTATAAAAAAGTTCTTTCAATTAAAGATTCTGAAACTGTTATTAAAAAATTGAGAGAAGCTAAAAGGGTTGAAAACAATGTTACTCACACTTCAGTGAGAACGAAGTTGTATGGCATGAGACTGCAACCCAGGGAGAGTATTGATCATTTTTGGAACAGATTTGAAAATACTATCGTTGAATATGAAAACTGTGATAACGCAGTGCCTTTGACAGATGAAGAGAAAAGGTCAGCCTTTTACCAAGCTGTCTGCGGTGTCATACCAGAAGTCAGGACTGCAGATTTAATTCACAGAAGAGTAACCAAAAAATCAATGACTCTGGATGAGTTGAAGTCTCATTTGCTGGAAATGGAGGCTGAGAAAAAATCATGGAATTCTCAGGAGCAGGTTGCGAGTGCAAACCAAGCAAAGCGCTTCAAAAGGTACCATGACAACTGTCATAGATGTAACAAGTCGGGTCATTATATAAAACAGTGTCCGCTAGAAGCTACAGGTGAATGGTATTGTTATATTTGCCAAGTGATAACTGATCACAATGCAAATACCTGTACCAAATATGATGCTGCTAGTCAAAGTTCAAGAAACTCCGACTACATACGCGGTCGTGGTGGTCGTGGTAGAGCTAGAGGTAGAGGAACGTCGAGAGGAAGATCGACTTGGAGAGCTGGTTTCAGAGTTAAATCCAGAGGATTTGCTAAGACCAACCGAAAGGCGTTTGGGAAACAAGCTGTTCCACCAAAGGATGGGGAAAACCAGAAGCCACAAGCCAGACAAGCAGGTATGAAGTTTGATTATATTAATAATGTAGATAATATTACGTTTATTGCAGACTCAGGTGCTAGGGCATCCAAACTTGAATTATCTAAAAGAATTAAAGAAATCTGAGCAGTCGTTGTATAATGTAAATTTTAAAGAAAATATCTTAGATTGCGAAACCTGTATTCTAGCTAAAATGGAAAAATTACCCTTTAAAGAATCTAGATTGATAGCAGATAGACCGTTACACACGATTCATTTAGATACTATGGGACAATTTAAAATAAACTCGTTTCCAGGTGCTTGTAAATACATTATTGTGTTTTTAGATGATTTTTCTAGATTTGCTAGAATATTTGCAGTCAAAAATAAAAATGAAGCAGCTAACTGTTTAGAAAGTTTCATCACAACAGTTAGAAATTTATTAGGTAAAGATGAAAAAGTGTGCTATATCAGAACTGATAATGCTAGGGAGTTTACTGGAGGTGATTTTGCAGATGTTATGCATAAAGAAAAGATAGAATCAGATTATGCTCCTCCATACACTCCAGAATTAAATGGTACAGCTGAGAGATTTAACAAAACAATACAACAAAAAATTATAGCGTTATTGTTTGACTCTGGCTTACCTAAGTCGATGTGGATATTGGCAGCTGAAACAGCTGTTAATATGTACAATCGTACACCTCACAAAACCAATGGTTTTGTATCTCCATTGAATGAACTCAATGCAAAGATTAGCACACATATGAATAAAATTAGAAGGTTTGGATGTTCAGCTTACGTTAAACTTCCAATATCAGAAATCAAGTTTTCTGAAAGAGCAATAAGAACCATACTAGTGGGTTACTCACGTACGGGATACGTCTTGTGGGAGCCAACCTCTGGTAAATTCTTAAATTCTAGACATGTCAGGTTTAATGAAAAACTAGTTTAAAAGGATATTTACAAAACTAAAGATTTAGAAGTTGAAGATTCTCCGACAGTTGAAAAACAAAAAGAAGTTGAAGTAGATGATGATTCAATTGATGGAAAAATCGATTCTGAATCTTCTGATGTGAATATTCCAGTGACAAAAGATTCAGGTAAACAACTAGTTAAATCAGACAAGTCTAGAAAGCGTAAATTAGATGAAAATGTTGTTGCGTTCGCTCTCATATTCTTTAGATATTATAATAGAAAGGTACTAACGGCAACGTTGCTTTTCCGAACAGCAGCTAAAAACTAAAAGGTGTGCTTAGCAGAGAGAACAGAGACAGACACAGAAAGAACCACATGTTTAAGTTTAATTTAATCAAATATATCGTTACTTTGCCTTTACAAAGTTTATTATTTACAATTATTGTAATAATTCATAGAATAGTGTTTCTTCATGAATAAATGTGAAAGTTGGTCAAGTTGTATATGTTGCATTCGCATCCTGAATGAACTAGTGTAAACTGGAAACGAGAAGCTCAATAAAGCTGCGAGCATCGTAATACACATAAATTTGGTCCTTCGAGCCGGATGTGTGTGTGATCAACAGTTTGGCCTTTCAAGACAGGAAGAGGGGAGATAAATGAGTGAGTCAGTTTCATTTACTTTCATTCCTTTTGAGTTTATAAAAGTAGAATTTCTCGTAATTTCTAATGAAATTAATATTCTATTTCATTTCATTAATATCATACAAATTAATTTTTATGTGTTTTTCTTTACAATCGATTACATCAGAAAAAACTGTACCGCTCTTTTCTACTATTCCCGATTTCAACGTTGAGATCGTATTGGTTGAACAATAATATTGTTCGTTTTAACATACATTCGTCTATCTATCGTGTAGATAAACATTTTTCATAATTCAAATAAAATATGTAATCACCTACCGTTGTAGGTTAACAAAGTTAACAAAAATATTTTATATTTCATATATAATCACCTTCAGTTGTAGGTAATAAGACAAAAAAAAAACATAACATTCCTATCCTCATTTGGATATTTGCGGCGTTGCTTTCGACGCAAAAAAGGGTCGACCATTCAGTGGCGTACCGATTATATTATTAATTTCACATTTACTTTCATTTAATTTTAATTAATTATTAAAAATGGCTAACGAGGCCGGTCGAAATGACCAAGAACAAGAATTTCAATTAATGATTTCTCGTTTAGTTTCTCGCCGCGGCCAATTAAAAGGTCAACTAACGCGGTTTAAAAAATTTGTTGCTGATTCAAACAATAATTCAAAAATCACAGAAATTTCCACTCGTATGCAAAGAATGGAACTCATCTTTGATGAATTTAACAAGGTGCAAACCGAAATTGAGCAATATGATGAATCCGAACAAAATTTCTCCGAGCGAGTCACCTTTGAAGATGATTATTATGAAACGGTAGCAAAGGCAAAAGAATTCGTCGGTCAATTTGGCAATCAGTCTCAAAATTCGTTTTTTATACCTCAACAAAATAACTCAAATTTTAATATTCAATCTTCTCACATAGAAACATTCAATGTTAAATTGCCACCTTTGTCTCTGCCCGAATTTGACGGCAGTTATGATAAATGGTTAACATTTACGATGCATTTTCGGCTCTCATCCATAATAATCCTAATTTAGGTAACATACAAAAGTTTTACTATCTCCAAACAACGTTAAAAAAAGAAGCAATAAAAATTATAGACTCTCTGGAGGTAACAGATTCGAATTATCCTGTGGCTTGGGAGTTATTAAAGGAGAGATATCAAAATAAAAAATTTATAATAAAAAACCACATAAAACAAATCTTTGATTTGCCAAATGTAAATAGAGACTCCTTTGAATCTCTACGATTTTTTGTAGACAATTTACAAAAGCACTATATTTGCGTAATTTAAAAGAGCCAGTAGAACAATGGAGTACAATTTTAATTCATCTATTATTATCTAAATTAGATGCAAATTCTAGGAAAGAGTGGAAGATTGGAACTAAAGACGTAGTGTCACCAACTTCAGAAACATTCATTCAATTTTTGATCGATAGATGTAAACTACTCGAATCTATCGACAATAAATATCTGAACAAACCCTCTTCTTCAAATTATCAGAATACATATCACAAATCTGCTACAACAAAGATACAGAGTAATATTTCTACAAGGCTTCTAGCTTGTATTTTTTGCAAAGGAGATCACGTAATTTATTATTGCAATGAATTTTTAAAACTTTCTATTTCAGATCGTATCAATACAATACGTAAACTTAAAGCTTGCACTAATTGCCTTCGACTAGGACATAAAGTTTCGAATTGTCAAGGAAGTTCATGCAGAATTTGTGATAAAAAACATAATAGTTTACTGCATTTATCTATTACTAATAAAAACTCACATCAAAATTGCGACATTACTGATAAACATAATATTTCCAATAATGAAGCGCACGCCTCTGTTAATAATTCTTCACAGAACTTGCCAATCAAGTCTGATGAGAAACTAGTCGAAAGAATTTTTTTTTTTTTTTATAAATTTATTGTCGCATCAACTACAAAGGTTATTAGCGACATGTCAATTATAGTTTGTGATATAATTTGGTGTCTTTCAAATACTTAATTATGTTTGCATTATTACAATTTTCATTGAGTGGTTATATTGTCTGGAAAATTGTTAAGTATTCTTTCATTTCTGTACTTTCGACAGTTTAACAATAAATGTTCAACATTAAGGTTCTCGTTACAAGTTTCACATATCGGTGGGTTTTCTCTATTAAATAGATGGGAGTGTGTTGCTTTAGTGTGACCTAGCCTTAAGCGATCGATTTTTATTTGATCTGCGCGACTTTTTGGGCTACCTTTCCATGGTTTAACGTATGGTTTGATGGTTTTCAATATTGACTGCGACTTGTTCCACTCACTTTGCCACTGAGCTTTCGCTTTTATTACCGCTTTGAAATCACTGACCATCACTTCGCGCACAATTGTTGCTTTGTTGTTATCTGCTGCTTCTCTGGCGTATTGATCCGCTTTTTCGTTTCCTGGGATATTGGTGTGCGATGGGACCCAGATAATTTGGACGCACGCTTTGGATTGGTGGAGGAGGTATAGTTGGGTTTTAATGAGGGAACCTAGTGGGTGTTTGGGAAAGAGTTGTTTAATGGTGTTGATGGAGCTCATAGAATCAGTAATTATTGCAATTTTTTTATATTCATATCTACTGGCGATTGTTAATGCCTGAAATATGGCATAAAGTTCGCCAGTGTGAACGCTATTGTGAGGAGATAGCTTAAATGCAAAATTTTCGTTTGCTAGTATAACTGCTGCTCCTATGCCATTAGGTGTTTTGGATGCGTCAGTGTACATAAGATGGTATTCTTTGAGGTTTTCTTCAACGAGGGTGTGAAATGATTGAACTATCAGGGGGTGATTTGTTTCCTCTTTTTTGTAGTAACTCAAATTAACGTTGATGGTAGGAATAGGGATTATCCAAGGGGGAGGAGTTTTTATATTGATTGGAAAGAAAACTGGTAGTTCAATTGTCAAGATGTTTGTGTATTGGCGAATTCTTTCGTAGAAGGGAATCGTTGTTTGTTTGTTTCCGAATAAATTTTTAAAGCGGTCTGTTTTGATGTTGTAATTAACTGGGTTATTTCTATTTGATAATACTGATGTTGCGTAGGTTATGCTAAGTTGAATTCTTCGCAGTCTAAGGGGTGGTTCTCCAGTTAGACAGTGGAGACTCTCTATCGGTGTTGTTCGAAATGCGCCGGTGGCGATTCTTAGTGCAGTGTTTTCTAATACGTTAAGTTGCTTGAGGTGTGTTTTCTCGCATGATGCATAAACTATGGAGCCGTAGTCGATCCTTGATCTTATAAGGGCCTTATATAGATTTATCAGACAGGTGGAATCCGCGCCCCATTTATGGCTGGCAATTGTTTTCAATAGATTCAGACCATTTTGACAGACTTTCTTAAGGTAGTCAATATGTTGTTTCCAGGTGAGTTTTTTATCAAAAGTTATGCCCAAAAATTTTATATATTCTACGAACTCTAAATTTTGACCATTCAAGATTAAGTTAGGTTTTTCTTGTATGTACTTTCTGGAGAAGAGAATACATTTTGTTTTAGTTTCCGAGAATTTCAATCCGTTGGTGTTAGACCAGTTGCTTAGGTTATCGAGTACGGTTTGTAAATGCATTTGGATAGTGGTTATATTTTTCCCTTTTGCAAATAGTACTAAATCATCGGCGTATAATCTTCCTTTGATTAGCGGAGAGCATTTGTCAAGAATATCGGTGATAGCAATCAGGAATAGAGTGGTACTTATTGTAGACCCTTGTGGAATCTCGTTCTTCTGTAGTTTTTTAGCTGATAGGCTTCTGTCTACTCTCACTTGGAAGTATCTGTCTGTCAGGAGATTTTTTATGAAGTGTAGAATGTTCCCTCCTAGACCCCACTTTTGTAGTTTTGAGGTTATATTGTGTTTCCAAACCATGTCATATGCCTTGGCGATATCCATAAATACGGCTATACATTCTTGTTTATTGGCAAAACCTTCACTTATTTCGGATTCTAGGTCTATCAGGTTATCAGCTGTGCACCTATTTTGGCGAAATCCGCTTTGTTCTGGTGCCAATAAATTATTTTGTTCTAGTACCCAGAGTAATCTACGATTAACCATTTTCTCCATAATCTTGCATAGGACGTTCGTTAAGGATACTGGCCGGTAAGACTCTGGTTTTGTTCTTATTTTGTCAAGTTTCAAAAGTGGGATTATCACAGCTTCGCGCCAGCTTGAAGGAAAGACTTTATTAGTCCAAATGTAGTTATACAGTTTTAATAGGTAGTTTTTGGTGCTATCTGAAAGTTTTTGTAGGAATACTACTGGTATTTGATCTGGACCAGGGGCAGTATGTTTTTGTGATTTCAAAGCTTCATAAAGTTCTATTTGGCTGAACGCGCAGTTAATAGGATTTGATTGTTCTTCACTAAAATCTTCCAAAATTTCTTCTTCGATATTTTTTATATTCTTTATGAACTTTGCATCATAGTTTGAATCATTAGAGTTATATTCGTATTGTGAAGCTAATGCTTCCGCTATTTCACTTGAATTTGTGATCAGGGTGTTATTTTTAACTAAAAATGGAATTCTTGGGGATTGTTTTATTCCAGACATCTTCCGAATATTTTGCCAAACTAAGGATAGTGGAGTTGAGGATGTTATTGTAGATACGAATTTAATCCATGACTCCTGTCTACTCTTCTTCATAATATATCTCGCTCGGGCTCTTTGTTTTTTATATTCAATTAAATTTTCTACAGTATTCTTCCGTTTAAACTTGTTAAAAGAGGACTTATAAATTCTGATTGCGTTTTGACAGTCTTTGTTCCACCAAGGTAGTGGTTTATGGTTTAATAATATTTTAGTATATCCTATGTGTGTTTTGGCAGCGTCTACGATTATAGATGTGAAGGTTTCTACGAGATTTTCTACATTTAAAATTGGCTGGTCTTTTGTAATGTTAATCTTCGTTTCAACTGTTTCGCTAAATTTTTCCCAATTAGCATTTTTTAGATTCCATTTTGGGTTTGGTAAGCTATTATTCTCAGAGAGTTTTGATGTATATGAAATCTTTATAGGATAATGATCGCTTCCAAATAAATATGGTATTACATCCCAAGTTAATGTGGGAGTCAGGACTGGTTCACACAGGGTGATATCAATGGCTGAGCATGTTCCTGTGTGTATGTCAATTCTTGTTGGTCTTCCGTCATTTAAGATGTTAAGATTTAGGGAATTTATCATGTTGTCAATTGTTTTGCCTCGGGCTGTGGTATAGTTTGATCCCCATAGTGTATTGTGAGCGTTAAAGTCACCTAAAATCAATCGAGGACTTGGAATAGTTTTTAGAACTTGTTCAAGTTCTGACGTATCAATATTTTGGTCTGGGGGTATGTATAGAGAGGATATATATATATATATTCTTTGTGGTATATCAACTGCTACAGTTATTAATTCAATATTGTTTGCTACGGAAATGATTTGTTGTGTGTTATATTTATTGTGGACGTATATTGCTACACCTCCAGATGCCTTTCCATTGTACGTTCTATTTTTGTAGAAGCAGGTGTAGTTTTTCAAGTTGTAATAATGTTGATTTTTAAAATTGGTTTCTTGTAAGCATATTATGTTTGGTGATAGTTCGGAGAGTAGGTTTTTAAGCATTTCGAATCTTCTGTAGAATCCTCTTAGATTCCACTGTAAAATTGAGTTATTATTAGTCATTATTCCTGCGATGATTCAATTGATGATTCAGAGTAGTCTTCTATTTCTTGTGCGATAGTTGACGGGTGTAAATTTAGCTGTCCCATGATTTTTTTCCTGATTCTTGTACTGATGCTTTTCATTCTTTTGTTTGTAAAATATGGATGCATGTGTGCGAGTAGTTTTAAGAAGCTTTTTGTATCTTCTGTATATATTTTTGATATACTCAATGGATCTTTTATTCCTATTGCATTTTCGAAGAAATCAACGGCTTCCGCGAAAGTTAAAATTTGTCTTTCGTCTTCAAATATTTGTTGTGCTGACTCCATTAATTTGTAGAAAGTACTTGTTTGTGTATTTGATTTGTTGTTTGATATCTTTTTCGCTTTCTTAATTGTTTGTTCGTTTGGTTTATTAAATGTATCCTTTGTTTGTGGTGTAGGTGAAGGTGGAGTTGTGATCTCAGATAAGGTGCGTTTTGTATTCGTTGTATCTGTATCCATGTGTATTTCTGCTGATATGGTTAGTTTTTTAGAATTTCTGCTATCGCTTGTGGATTGAGTGGTATGTTTGAGGTTGGTAGGAGCTATATGTGATGGTATGTCTTCTGTTTGATTATTCACATTTGTTAGGTTTGTTGTGGTCGAGTTCGAAACTGGAGGTTTGTTGTAGATTTGATTGACAATGTTTGTTGATCTTGTTGTATTAGTGTCCATTGGTAATGATGTATTGTCGGATGTAGTGCTTATTGATGTGTTCTGACAATTATTAGAGTTATGTCCTGATCCGTTACATAAAGAACACAAATGGCTATCATGCGTTAAGAAGATTCGGTATGTAGTATCTTCAAAATTAATGAGCATCGAGGTAGGTATTGTAATTTGTGTGGGAGATATGTAAACAATACGGCGAAAGCTTAGAATGTGTTTAAAGTTTGTGTTAGAAGTACCGATTTTGAGGAATGTTATGGAAGACGACAGATGGAGGCCCAATTGTCTGAGTTCCTTTTCGATAATTTGATGAGGTATAGTTGGACAGACGTTCGATAGTAGTAATCTTTCACTAGGTGTTATAAGTCGACGTACAGAAAGAATATCGTTAAATATTGATTTTTCCATTGCATTTTGTTAAAAATTCGTCCACGTCTTCTTTTTTAGATAGATATATGCATATTCTATTATTGGTTATTCTTGATGAGAATATAATTTTGCTGGGATTGATAATAGTGCCTACGGCTATCAGGTATTCTTCTAATTTTACTCCATTTAGTGAGCTAATTACTATTGCTTGTTGTTTCGTTGGAAAAATTGTTTTTTGTTGGCTTGTAATGGATGAATAAGATTGTGGAGGGTTATTAGGTAGGGCAAAAGTAAAATTGTTTGTGCTGTTTTCATCCATCTTCTTTGAATCTAATTAACATATTAGTACTTAAACCGGTACTGGTTTCTAAATGTTGTTTTGCTGATAAGCGGCAACAGGTTTTGTACCTTGACTAACAACAATCGTGTTTGATTGTTAGCATTCAAATGTTAAATTCGTTATGAAGATTTTAAATTTGCTTACTTTGAGATGATATATATGGGGGTGATGATTGCGATAATGGTTGTAGTTTTTTTCACTAAATAACTATATTTACACTTGTAAAATGATTAATCGACGAGAGCTGATTTTTACACCTAGTCGAAAGAAATGATAGTAAACAAAGTGTTGTTGCTTGTGCTCAAAATATTTTAACTTTAACTGCTTACGATAACGATTCATTTGTTTTACTTACAACCGCACTTTTAAAAATTGAAAATAAAGACGGCGAATCCATGATTTGTCGAGCGCTTTTAGATGCCGGTTCTCAGTCAAATTTCATGAGTCAGGAATTATTTGAAAGATTGAATATTCAAGGGACAGATGTTCATATAAAAGTTATAGGAATAAACGGCAATATAAGTTTTATTAATAATGTTATTAAAACACGAATTAAATCTATAAACTCCAATTATAATGTTAATTTACAATTTTTGGTATCCAATCAGATAACGACTGACACACCCCACATGGACTTTGATACGTCTCATCTCAAAATTCCTAATAATATTGATTTGGCGGATCCACAATTTAATGAATCCAGTAAAGTTGATATACTTTTGGGTGCCGGTATTTTTTATCGCTTATTATTACCCGGTCAAATTTCTCTAGGAAAGGGTCGTCCTATTCTACAAAATACAGAACTCGGTTGGATTGTAGCAGGTACAATCAGTTGTCCGAATATAAATAATAGAAATTTTTCTGTGTGTAACTTGTCAAGTTCAATGAACAATCTTGAAAATGGATTAGAGAAATTTTGGTTGATAGAAGAAATTCCGTCTTTGAAAAATAACTATACCGAGGAAGAAAATGAAGTAGAGAGTCATTTTCAACAGACTTATAGTCGTGATAATTATGGTAACTTTATTGTCCGCTTACCTTTTAGGGACAATCTAGAGCAGTTGGGCGAAATCCACTTCGGGTTTAAGTTTAAACGATATATTAAAAACAGGACCTTGCATCCAGGATACGTTATTCTTTATCTTATTACGTTTTCGATTATTTCCGATTGTAGTTTCCGCGGACATCGCGAAGATGTATCGATGCGTTAAAATACATGAAAACGATACAAAGTTTCAATTAATACTCTGGCGCAATAATACTACAGATCCTTTGAAAATTTACAAGTTACTCACGGTAACATATGAGATGAGCCCTGCCTCTTTTTTAGCTACTCGTTGCTTAAAACAGTTAGCTCTTGATGATGAAATCAATCATCCTGAGGCTGCTCAATCTATTTTAAAGGATTTTTACATGGACGACTACTTAGTCTCCGTAAAGGATATTAAATCTGCATGTTTTTTAATAAAAGATGTATATAACATTTGACTGTCGGGCGGATTCCGTTCACGCCAATGGCCTTCAAATAATGAGCAAATTTTGAATTTTGTTTCACAATTAGATCCCTCTACTTAAACAGATTATATTATTAAGGACGAACAAAGTTGCAGTAAAACTTTAGGTACGGTCTGGAACTCTTCAGAGGATATTTTAAAATATGTTACAAATCCCGAATCTGGTCCAGATCACTACAAGATCTTCACAAAGAGACGAATTTTATCCGTTATCAGTCAAATCTTTGATATTCTAGGTCTTATAAGTCCCGTTATCACGCGCGCGAAATTATTTATGCAAAAATTGTGGGGTTTAAAAATAGGTTGGGATGATCCAGTACCCGACAATTTTCTAATTTCGTGGCTACAGTTTTACAATAGTTTGAAATTAATTGAAAAATTAAAATTTTCACGACATATTTTAATAACAGATTTCATATCCATAGAAATGCATGTCTTTACCGACGCTTCTCAGTACGCTTATGGTACTGCAATTTATTTCAGGTCCATGAATTCATTGGACACAGTAAATGTAAATCTAGTTTGTTCCAAATCTAGAGTTGCTCCTTTGAAAGTAATTTCTATCCCTCGATTAGAGCTTTGTGCCGCATTGTTAGGTGTTGAATTAGCGCACACAGTAATAAAGGCAACAGAAAATGAAATTAAAATTGATAAAATGTTTTACTGGTGTGATTCGACCATTGTGTTGGCTTGGATATCATCGGAATCCAGTAAACTCAAAACGTTCGTCGCAAATCGCGTATCAAAGATACAGACTTTTTCCCATAGTCAACAGTGGCGTTACATACCAACGGATTTGAATCCAGCTGACTACATATCTCGAGGTGTCCACCCAGGAGAAATACAAGAATTAGATTCGTGGTTCTTTGGTCCTAAATTCCTTTTAAGTAGCAATCAATATTGGCCTAATAACATTGAAACTCAATCAAATTCCGATTTACCTGAATTGAAACAGCCGCCCAACATAATATTGTTAACCAAAGAATGTGTTAAATTTGACGTCTTTTATAAATATTCTTCGTTTAATAAATGTATTCGTATAATCGCCTACCTTTTGCGATTTAAAAATAACTTAAAGGTTAAGCCCAAGCAGAGAGATTTAAATAAGCTTAAAATTTCCGAATTAGACGAAGCTAAAATAATTTTAATTAAACATTTTCAACGCAAACATTTTGCTATTGAAATCAAAGATTTATTAAGACACAAACAAGTTTCAAAAAAGAGTAAACTCTTCCGTTTGAGTGTTTTTCTCGACGAGAGGGGTATAATAAGAATCGGGGGAAGATTGAAAAATACTAATTTAAATTTTGACAATAAGTATCCAATTATTCTGCCTGTAAAATGCCACTTAACATCTCTTATTGTGAGACATTTTCATTTTAAATACTTGCATGCCGGACCACAAACTCTATTATCCGTTATTAGACAAAATTATTGGCCTATGCAAGGTCGAAATTCAGTTAGAGGAATTTTAAGAAAATGCGTTATTTGTTTTAAAGTATCACCTTCTGCAGGCCTTCAAAAAATGGGTGATCTACCGTCAACCCGAGTACAACCTTCTAGAATATTTTCTGTACTTGGAGTAGACTATACGGGTCCATTCTTAATTAAAAATAGTTTTTTGCGAAATACCAAATCGATAAAGGCATGGATATGTATTTTTATATGTTTTGCTTCTAAGGCCATACATATCGAACTGGTAACTGAACTATCAACTAATAGTTTCTTGAATGCGTTTAAAAGGCTAATCGCTCGCAGAGGTTTTCCTTCGGAAATCTATTCGGACAATGGGTCCAATTTTGTCGGTGCGTCCAATCTTATAAACGAAATCAAAGATGATGGTGGGAAAGCGCTGTACGACTCACAAAATATCATTTAAAGCGAGTTTTACAGAACACTCTTCTAACATACGAGAATTTCTATTCTTTATTGGTTCAAATTGAATCTATAGTAAACTCACGCCCTCTGACTCCACTTAGTGAAGATCCAGACGACTCGGAAGTTTTAACACCTGGACATTTTATAATTGGTGCTCCTCTAACTTTCTTACCAGAAAACTAATTAGACGTTAAACATTCTAGGTTAAGTTGTCGCTATAAACAATTGCGAGCTTTATTTGAACAGTTTTGGAGGAGCTGGTCTCGCAGTTATCTACAGACTCTTCAAGAACGCCCCAAATGGCAAGTTGCAAATGACATTTATAAGGTCGGTCAATGCATCGTGTTACATGATGATGCTGCTCCATTAGCCTGGAAGATTGGAAGAATAATGAACGTGCATCCTGGTGCTGATGGGCACATTCGAGTGGTAACTGTTAAAGTGAAAAACGCTATATTTAAACGTCCTGTCATTAAAATCAGTGTTTTGTCTATTTATGATCAATCCTAATGCAGTGATTATTATATATAAACTGATTTATGACTTATTAATTTGTAGAATATTAGATTAAGATTTTTTTTTCAATGTAATGCATATTCGAACATTTCAATGTATGTTTAATCAGGTTGAGTCTCGTAGCCGACAAGGTCAAGGTTTATAATTAATCGATATTTTAGTTAAGTTGTCATATGTTTGTAAATTTTGGTTTCATTTTATTTTTCTTGAAACTACGAGATTCCAAGGGAGGCCGCTATGTTGCGTTCGCTCTCATATTCTTTAGATATTATAATAGAAAGGTACTAACGGCAACGTTGCTTTTCCGAACAGCAGCTAAAAACTAAAAGGTGTGCTTAGCAGAGAGAACAGAGACAGACACAGAAAGAACCACATGTTTAAGTTTAATTTAATCAAATATATCGTTACTCTGCCTTTACAAAGTTTATTATTTACAATTATTGTAATAATTCATAGAATAGTGTTTCTTCATGAATAAATGTGAAAGTTGGTCAAGTTGTATATGTTGCATTCGCATCCTGAATGAACTAGTGTAAACTCCTGGAAACGAGAAGCTCAATAAAGCTGCGAGCATCGTAATACACAAATGTATCAAATGATACAAAATCTAAGAAGCTTAGAACTTCTAAGAGAAAGCCGAAACCTAAAATAGATGAAAACTTTGTTTATGCCAAAACAGCTGAAAAATTCAAGATTATAGACGAAGAAGAATTTATTCATGCTATGCTTGCTTCAGTCAGCAAAGATCCCAGTAATTACACAGAGTGTTTACTGCGGGAAGATAGTGCTGAGTGGATCAAAGCAATTAAAGAAGAACTCAAATCAATAGAAGATAATCAAGTCTATGAACTTGTAGATAGACCTGTAGATGCAAATGTATTAGATTCTAGATGGGTTCTGAAAACTAAAATTGGCAAAACAGGTGAAACCATCTATAAAGCTAGAGTAGTTGTTAGAGGCTTTTTAGATGAAAATGAGTACGAGTTGAAAGAAACTTATGCTCCAGTGTCAAGACTTCCAGTAATTAGATCAGCACTAGCAATCATAAATAAACTTGATTTAGATGCTAGACAAATGGATGTAAAAACAGCTTTTCTGTACGGTACTTTAGAAAAAGCTGTTTTTATGGAAATCCCAGAAGGTTATGATTGTAGTGATGAGATTAGAAAGATGAAAGTCTGGAAGCTTAAGAAATCTTTATATGGATTGAAGATCAGTCCTAAAAGATGGAATAAAAGATTCACTGAAGAAGCACTATAGCTGGGTTTAGAAAATGATTTAAATGAGCCATGCTTATTTACTTGGAGGAAAGATGGAAAAATTGCTGTTGTAATCCTATATGTAGATGATATGATTGCAGCTAGCAATGATCCAGAAAAATTAGACGAAATCATCAATCATTTCAGCAAGGTTTTTGAGATGAAAATCTTGGGAGAACCAGAGAATTTTCTTGGAATGAAAATTCATCGTGTTAGAAGCAAACGTGAAATGTCTATTACTCAGCCTGAGTACACCGAAAAGATCCTAGAAAGATTTAACATGAAAATATGCAATACTCATGACACTCCGATGATAACTAGACAAGTTAAAAATAGAAACAACAAAAATAAAACAAAATTAGATGATTCTGATGATCCAACTGATGCACCTTATAGAGAGGCTATAGGGAGTTTGTTGTGCAACCAGACCAGACATAGCTTACGCTGTGAATTTGTTGTCTAGAAGACAAAATAATCCAACAAAAGGAGATTGGACCGAAGTCAATAGAATTTTCCGATATCTTAGAGGAACAACTGACTTGGGTTTGTACTATAGAGGTAAAACCGAAGTCATGGAAGCTTTGACTGATTCTAGCTTCAGAGATCGAGAAAAGTCGACTTCAACGAGTGGCTATGTAATTCAACTGTATGGTGATACAGTAGCTTGGAGAAGCCACAAACAGTCCTCTCCTGTTACATCAACGTGTCAAGCAGAATATTTTGCTATGAGTGAATCCTGTAAGGAAATAATTTCCTTAGACAAAGCGACTAGAAATATAATAGGTAAAACTATGTATCCAGTCACTATTAGATGTGACAATAAAGCAGCTTGTGACTGTACTCAAATGGAAGGGAGTCACAAATTAAAAGATTTTGATGATGATGTCGATCTCATCAAATCTAATTTGGCTGAAAGAGAAAAGACGGGTATAAAACCTCAAATGGCTGAAACTCATGGTGATTTTATTAAATCTTGTGTCTTAGCGGGTAAAATAAAAGTTAAATGGATATCTACTAAATTAAATGTCGCGGATATTATGACCAAACCTTTACCTTCTACTTTGCATATTAACATTAGAAATAGAATTATGAACATAGATGATAAAATTTAGATGATATAGATGTTGAATATAGATGTTATTTAAAATACTTTAATTAATGAATTAAATCGTATACTTATTATTCATTCTTTTACAGAAACTAATAACCAGTCATAGCAGTGTGCGCAGTGGAGAGTACAATGGAGTTCAAAGGCAACTTTTAATTTAATATTTGATTGATACTTTTATATTCGTTATTATATGCCATTGATATTTTATATTAGATGTGTTCACGATCGTAAGTCGATCTTAGATGTAATTTTAAAATTATTGTAAGAGATGTATGTGCAAAGCGAGGGAGTGTTAAAAATGACGTGCTTTGCGCATACATGAGGCACCATCTATTAGATGAGAAAAACAATATCTGGTCCTCTGGGTTATGCTCGTGCGCATAGACACACTCACTCTGAAAGAGAACTTTGTACGATAAACACGTGCTTCTATATACACTCGGTGTATTTTAAATAAAGCAGTTACTACAAATAGTACATACATATATTTATCAAAATCGTTGTGTTATATTTTCAATATACAGCCATCCTTCCTAGCTTCCATTATATATATTTAAACCTTTACTCCTTCATATATATTATATTTCATTCTTAATATACCTATATAATACAACCGATTTTAAACAACAGCATTGTTGCCACTTTTTCTATTCCATTCTATTTTCTTATGCAAATATATTACAGATTTTCAAAATCAATTCTTGTGGTCTCCCCATTTCTCTACAGTCTAAACTACTGAACTGATATTGATCAAGTTCTGGGAAAATTTGGTGACAACACTCTTGATGTATTGTGCAAAATATAATTTGTACCTAAAAAATTGCATCCACCTATGAACACTTTCGTTCTAAAGTACTATGCAAATTTCATTCTTTGTTATTGAATCTTCTAGCTTTCTGGAAGGTGTTTAATACTTACACTAAGCTACAACGTCATATTTTGTATAAAAAAAGTTATTATATTAACTAATGTTGTACCCCGTATATATTTGAAATGAGAATCAATTCTTTATCTATTCACGTATTCACTAAATTACTAAACAAAAACACAAAACAAATTTCATATATAATTTAATATTTGATTTTTATTGTTTTCCCTTTATCACCCTGTAAGCTGAGCAAAATTACCGTAACATAAATTTACGGGTTTGTATTGTAAAATCACCGTATAAAGTTTTACGGACATATTGCTTATAATAGTTTATTTATCAAGCAAAACTATCATAATCCCTTGTACGAGACACATTTCAAAGTTAGTTGGAAATATGCGTTTTTTATAAGCACATACAATTTTTTATTTAAGAATACCTAACGCAAATAGGCAAATATCTCTCCACACTTTTTCTGTATAACCATTATTTTAGGCGGTATGATTAAATCCACGATTTTCTCCAAAATTATAAAACTTCTGGTGGTTTATTTCCTTTGTAGGTTTAATTAAGAGTGCCAAAAATTCCTACTAGGGAAGTGAATAAATAATCGATTTTTGTTTTAATCGATTATTTCTTTCTTAGTATCGATTTTTTGTAATCGATTTTATTAATTGTAAAAATCGATTTTTAATGAATCGATTACATGAATTACGCATTTTAAATCGATTTTTGTAAGTAATGCCATCTATGCGATGAATGAAAAAATGAGTAAGTAAGTTTATTAAATGTAAACACGTCGATAAAAAATGAGCGCCATCTTTATGTACAAATACATAATAAGTTGTGATCTTTTGTATCTTTTTTTATCTCTTTGAAGTTTTGAAGTGTCAAAATATTGTTGTTAACCATAAAAATGTCTTCCATTGGTAAAACACCCAGAAGCTGCTGGCGAAAATATTTTATAATGAAGAAAGATAATACTACCGCAAAATGTAAATACTGTCCAAAAGAGTTGAAAACATGTAGTAATACTACAAATTTGAAACAGCACATGGAAAGAAAACATTCTGACATCTTAAAAGCTGACGAGGTAACACTAATCATTTGATGCAGTACTTATTATTGATTATGATTTTTATGACAGCATTATTCTAACATTTAAATAAAGAGCAACATTTTATATGCTTCAATTTCAAACGCATAAACCAACTGACATTAAAATTATATATTTCATTGCTCATTCTAGTGTAATTTATTATTTTGGAGGTTAATAACGTTTTCATGTTAATTTGATTTCGATTTTTTTTTATAGCTGCAGAATTTACATCAAGTTGATATTCAAGATGCTGCCAAGTTGGGACATAATAATTCATTGGTTCAATCTTCAACAACAGAAAGTGATGAGGCTTCATCTTCGACACTAAAACGAGCTAGATCAGATATCGGAGCGGCTTTTTCAAAAATATCAGCATATGCTAAAGATGGTGATAAAAACAAACAAATAACTCAGAGCATTGCGGAAATGATATGCCGGGACAGTCTTCCTTACAGTATGGTAGAAGGAACAGGTTTTAAAAATTTAATGAAGACTGTGGCTCCTTTATACAAGGTTCCATGCCGTAAAACTATCATAAATCTCATTGACACTAAATATGAAGAAAAAAAAATCATAATCAAAGAAAAATTACGGTCTGTTAAAAACGTGTCACATTAGACGAATGGAAGTTTCTTAGGTGTGTCTGTACATTTTATAGAGAACTATAAAATGAAAACAATAAATATTGCGTGTGAGCCACTGCATGATAATCATACAGGGGAATACTTGTCGGAGGTAATTCTTAAAGTTTGTGAAAATTGGGGATTATTTCATGAAAAAATTGTGAGTGTTACTACAGATAATGGTAGTAACATAGTTAAAGCTATTGAAATTACTTTTGGACGAGCAAAACATGTTCGATGCTTAGCACATACATTAAATCTAGTAGTCGAAAATGCTGTGAATTCTTCGGAGGTTAAACTTTTTTTGGATAAAGTCCGAAAGATCGTAACTTGGTTCCACCAAAGTGGTGTAGGTGCTGAAGAGTTGCGATAGATACAAATGCAGCAAGGTGTTCCCGAAGGAAAATTAAAGCATTTAATCGGAGACGTATCTACAAGATGGAATTCACAATTATTTATGATTGAACGTTTTGTGTCAATGAGCAGTACAATTGGATCTATTTTGGTAAATCATCCGAATGCACCCCAAATGCTTCAAGCAAATGAAATTGTTGTCTTGAAAGAAATTGGAAAAGTTTTAAAGCCTTTTCACAATGTTACTGAAGAAATGAGCGCTGAGAAATATGTGACAGCTAGCAAAGCTATATCTATAATCAAGTGTTTAAGAGCATTGTTAGACGCAATACCGACAACCAGTGATTTAGCAAACCAATTAAAATATTCACTACAGACTGAATTAAATAAAAGATTTGAAAACATCCAAAAAGTTCACCTTTTCTCGGTCGCAACGTTTTTGGATCCTCGATTTAAAAAAATTCATTTAGATGAGGCATTGTCTTTGTCAAAAACAATTAATTATACCAACCGATGTTTGAGTAAGTTACATATGAAGTAACAGCTGATAACATATAATAAATGTGATGACTTCGCGGAAACGTGGAAGATAATAAAAACTGCATTTCTTTTAATAATTCATTCTCTGTTCTAACTTTACTTAATAAACATATATTGTAATTGTGATTTTTGTTTTTAAAAATCCAAATTCGAAGTTTTAACATATAATTAGTATAAATACTAGAACCGATGATAATCTAGCAGTGACCCATTCTGAATCTTCTGTTTCATAAGAAGTGGTCGACGACGGACAAGATATATGGCAGGTACACCATGAAAAAATAATGGCTGCTAATACGTCCATGAGCAAAAATACAGAATTAGATTTATATATTGCGGCACCATTATCAAATCTTAAAGTTGACCCTCTCGATGTATGGAGAAGCTCTGAGGGAACTTTTCCAAAGTTAACTGAATTAGCTCTGAAACACCTCTCAGTTATGGCCACTTCTGCACCAGCTGAAAGGTTATTTTCGAAAGCAGGAAATATTGTCAGGAAAACTCGAAACCGTATTTTAGGAAAGCGATTAACAAAATTATTATTTTTAAACTCTTTGACTGAAGATTTATGGCAATAATTTTTTTAAGTTTATTGATATAATTTGATTTAAAGTATAGAGTATTCTTTTTTAATGTTTATATCTAATAATTATCATTTTATTAACTACTTAAACTAATCGGTTTATTTTACTTTGATTCTAGTCAAATGTTCAGTGATACAAAACATTTGTGCCAATTATTTATTTTAGTTTTTTTTTTTTAATATTTAAACTCAAAGCTTGAAGAAAACTTTGTTTTCTTTTCTAAGTTTGATACTCAACAATTACCATTATATTTACTACTTAAACTAATCGGTTAACTGTACTTTGATTCTAGTCAAATGATAAGTGATACTAAACATTTGTGGTAATTATTTATTTTAGTTTTTTTTATTTTTAAACTCAAAGTTTAAGAAAAAAATTATTGTTTTTTAGTTTTAAAATATACTGAACATTTGTTATGTTAATAATTCTTTTTACTATTTAAACATAAGGTTTAAAGGGTGATTTGTTTTGTAATTGAATTTTGTCATTTGAAACAAAACGATTGCCATTTTATTCATTATTTATCTTGTTCAGTTTATTTTATTTTTTTAAGTCAAATTCTGAACGATACTGATAAATAATAAATCAAATTATTTTTTTATCGTCTAAACTTGACTTATAGAAAGTGATTCGTTTTGTATTTTATTAATTAATATTAATATTAATTTTATTATTTGTGACCAAACAATTGTCATTATATTATCTGTACTACAATAAAATATTCAAGAGTACTGAAAATTTGTATATGAATCATTCGAATCTGTATTTATAATCTAAAATTCATTCTTTTGGTTAATTTATTATACTTGTAATTAATAATAATTATCAAAAAATGATTTTTTTTAAATTAATCGCTCATAACTTTCACTAGTATATCGAATAAGCGTTATTCGTACAAAAAAAATCGAATTACCTACAAAAATCGATTATTTCCTCGAACTTCGATTTTTTACAAATCGATTTATTTTCAAACAAAAAGAATCGATTATTAAATAATCGATTTTTTCAACCCTAGGTCACATCCCTAATTCCTACTTGGCGATTGTTTTACGTTCTACTAGACAAATATGAAAGAATGCGAATAAAAAAACTCCCCTCTGTTTATGTATTGTTTTTGTCGATATCGGAGAGCTTTGTTGTCGCTTAGACCGCGTTTTTATCTGTAACGTTTGAATTCCAGTTATTCATTTTTCAATTTTAAATAGTTAGGTATATCAAGAATAAAAATATATTAGAAACATATATTTGGGTAGAGTGGAACTTATCGATTTTACAGCGGAGTGAATGTCAACTAATGATCAATTGACAGGCATCTTCGTAATCGGTAGAATTTTAAATATTTCTTGTTTTGTCATATTATAAAGAACTAATCGCATCGACTAAATTCCGAGTCGCATTTACCTTTAAAATTTGGCAACACTGTTTTCCAAAGTGTTTCACACAATAATTTTTCTAATTTTTAATTGGATGTGATTATTTGACTTCAAATTTAAAGTACTTGAAACGTCCCTTCGAGCGTCCCTTGTATTTCCTTTTAAGTCGCCTAGTAAAATTAGAGACGTTTATTTGTTACTATGGAAGCAAGAAGTATTGTTTAATGTCATGTTTCGTGATTTTGATTGTCAAAAGAAGTAGAAATTAAAAATCGTTTTTTTTTTCCTAAATAATTCACTATTTTTTAAAGTAGAAGAATATATAAATACTGCAATGTCCGATTCAGAGAACGACGTACCGAGCGACATTGAAGAAGAGGTTCAATCTGCATTATTTACAATTATTCCTAAAGTCGAAGAGCAAGTGTGATTATTTGTCCTATAAAACTTTCTTAATATTATGTTAGTACACCATATTTAACGACAATAAAGAGGTAGTTCAAATAATTTAGTCTTACAATTATTCTGAACTTGTCGCAATTAGAGGCGAAATTTACTTTTCATCACCAGTTAGGGAATATTTCACTTTTCGTAAGACGTTTCATACAGTCAACGAGTTTTATAAAGTGTCATTTTGTATGTCAAAATTAGAAAAAATAATTTGAATAATAATCCAAAAAGATTGATTTCTCAATTTTGAAACTATAAAACTGTGAGGAGTATTATATTTTTTAGTAATTGTATTTTTCTCATAAATCCGTCGTAAAAATATTTTCGAAATAATTTGACCGTTCTGTGAAGTGGACAACAATTACTTTCCTGACTAATACCACGCCGAACATTGAATTCCATCCACAAAGAAGAACGTAATGCCGATCGACCTTTCGTGACAGACATCTCGATGTTTCACAATCGTAAGGAGAGAGGGGTGTAACCGCCGACTACTTTCGATTTTATTCCGATCTCATCAATACGGTATAATACGCTCTTATCTGAGACATAAACCAAATAATATGAAGTGTTCTGGAGAAAAATTGATAACGAATTAGAATATGGTAAAATAATTTTAAAAAGAACCTATGTATGATGAAATGAGTAAAAACAGCAAAGGATAAATAGTTGGATTGAGCTTGTGCAAAAGAAGTAAAAGAGAGAATGGTTGGAAAATTGATGTTATGTGAGCAATCCAATTTGGTGGTCGATATCTCCGATTTTCACAGACCTAATTTTCATATAACATTGGTAGTAAATTAAGTAATTTTTTTCGCATTTACGGATATTTAGTGGCAATATCAGTTCAATTTGGTTAAAACGTGTTAAGCTTGAAACATATATTTAAAGAATGTTGGTTCTCCAATCCTGCTAATTCTATTGAGTACAATAAAGTATTTTTTGCATTGATTCCTATCTTATGAAAATAAATTTTCGAAATATTTGGCTGGTTTGAAACTGGTTCTGAAATTTCATAATTTTGAATAAGGAATAAACTCCTAATTCTCTCTCCTCTGGGGAACAAGTCCAATATGCAGAATATTTGTCATTACTTACTGGCTGTTATAATAAGTTTACAAAGCATCATGCGATCGTTGTATCAGTTGGCTCCACCTCTATGCGTGTGGGAATCAATGTAATGTTGCGCAATGGAAAAATTGGAACAGAGATCAAAGGTGCCGACCACGAGTGAACAATTGCTGTAAACTGTGACTTAAATAAGTCATATGATTTAAGTTTATGTTTGCCAACACCAAAGTCCGTCAAAAGTCAAGTTAACTAGTCCATCTAACTGCATGACATGAAAAATTACTAAAAACAAAGTTACAATTATTATTATGTGAAACACTGTTCCTACTGTCACAATAACTCGTTTTGTAGCACGAGTACTACAAAAAGTCATTCTGACACAATATTTTTTATGATAATAAAATGACATTAGTATCATTACCTATTTTGTGTTCATTATGTTTGTACTGAAGTGAAATGTGTAAGATGTATAAAGTTTGAATCTCAAATTTCAAGTCTTGGTTTGACTCATCGTAAAATTAACTATAAAATGTAAAATAAAAATACATACAATGACCAACTGTATGATACTAAAAATTTCTAAAAAAAATTTCAAAGATTTTCAATTGTATCACTGTAAATAATGATATACCTAATAAAGTCTCTTATAAACACGAACTACAAGAAGTAATTTCTTAATAATTCACATATATACAAAATTTACTCTGTGACATCGGAAACAGATTCACAAAAAAACCATTTCAATAACGTTTTTGGTAACTTTTTATACAGTTTAACTCATGACTGAAATTTATAGCTAAAATTGGATATTTGGTAAGTATTGGGGTAATCAACCCCCTTCACATAAGATTATGGAATTTAGAAGAGATAGAAAAATCAGTTTCAACCTGAAATACACATACACCCAAGAATAACAGAATGCACAAACTCATTTTAAAATTTTTTAAAATATTAGTAGTGTCAGGAATCAATTGAAGGCGCCTGTGGGAATGAAATACTATAACAAAAATCACTTTGAATTATGCTAAGCAAATACTATAGCGTTATTTTTGACGAAACGACAGATGTTGCCACGCATTACAAATGTTTATTGACCCACAAGGAAGTTTGGTAGGATTCATTGACTGTCATGCTAGTAATTAAGAAAGTACGACGCATGAGACCTACTTTGGTGGTAAAGTACTGGATAATACTATAACAACATTTTTGAAGAGTGATGACCTTAATCCTAGTTATTATTATGTAGGTATAGGGGCGATACATGCAACTTATTGTTAGGTGAACAAAAGGGAGTTGTTACAGTACTGATGATGCTGTTCTTCATATGTAATTGTGTCTTTGGGGACATTTGAAGGTTTATACCGTATACATTTATACCGTATAAGTTTGTTTGAGGACCTGACATTTTTGATATGTAAATGTATATTTGGGGTCACTGGAAAGGTATATACGGTATAAGTTAAGTTTATACCGTATATGTTATACATAATACTAATTTCTTGTGTTCGTAGGTTGTTTGGATACAGTAATGAAACTTCGATAAAATATCACATTATATATATATATATATATATATATATATATATATATATATATATATATATATATATATATATATATATATATAAATATATGGCTTTAAACTCATTTAAAGCACTACTTATAAATTGTCTTAGGTTTTACCCTATAATGCAAACTATATAGGATTGACTTGGGTGTTTTTCTGATCTAATCATCAACCGTTCATCATCAGGAATCTATAGGACAAGAAAGAAACTATTATTCCTAGCATTGGAAAAAATTCTAACAAAATTTTATTCAATGATATTCAATAATATTATTATCAGTATTATTGTTATAATTAGAAGGACAGCAAAAATGAAGAATTCAATATAAAACTTCACAAACGATGAAGCTAATAATTATACTTTCAGTTAATCCGCTACTATATACCGAAATTGCAAATCCAAAAATTGAATTGCTAATAAATACTAGTAGCTCTAAATCAATAATAAGACCTTCTAAAATTTATCATTCTGATACTACTATATCTACTAGTCTTGGAAGTAAAAATGTTAGGTATCGAGCGTTTGTTCCTGCATTTCCTAAAATAAAAACTATCAAATCGATTTTATACTATAGAATTTTTAAAATTATTTTGATGAAATTCTCGGTATTAAAGATTTAAAAGGTATCAATATAAATATTGATCTAGCTAATCGAGAACTATTAGGACCTCACCTAAGATTACCTTTTAAGTATAGAAAAGTAGAGGATATTGAGTTTTCTTTTTCAATAGATCCCGGAGAAAAAACGATAAAAAATTAGCCGTAAATATAGATAATGGGGATATTATTGTAGACGCTAGAAAAATAGAAAATATAATAATTCCACAAATTTTATCTACAGCGAGAAACGGTTTCGCACCAATAGAAATTCAACTTTTTAAATTTGAAAGCTTTGCTAACGATTTTGATGAAAATAATTTTATAAAACCTAATGACAATATTACTAAATTAATTCGTACAAATCATATGAATAAAGAAGAAAAACAAAAAATTATTTCGTTACGTAAAGAATATTCTTATTTATTTTTAAAACCAGGGGATAAATTGACTTTCACTTCAAATGTTAAAATATTATCAAGAACTAAAGACGAGGTACCGGTTCATACTAAATCTTACAGATATCCCTACGTCCACAGAGAGGAAATTAAGAGACAAATTCCAGAGATGTTAGATAAAAACATAATTAGACCGTCCTGTTTCCCGATATGAGTTGTTAAAAAGAAAATGGACGCATAAAATACCTAAAAATGGAGACTAGTAGTTGATTACCGAAAAATTGATGAAAAGGCATTTGATGATAGGTAACCGCTTCCCAATATATCCGATATATTGGATAAATTAGGTCGAGCCCAGTATTTTACTACCTTCGACTTAGCAAGCAGCTTCCATCAAATACAAATGAGCGAATGTTCTATAGAAAAAACAGCTTTCAACGTAGATAGAGGACATTACGAGTACTTTAGAATGCCGTTCGGTCTAAAAATGCCCCTTCTACATTTCAGAGAGCTATAAATGAAGTCCTTAAAGATATCCAAAACAAAATATGTATGGTATACATGGATGACATTATCATATTCAGTACTAGCCTTCAAGAGCACACACAAAATTTAAAATTAGTATTTTCCAAATTACGCCACGCAAAGCTTAAGATACAACTAGACAAGTGCGTGTACCGCTAAAGGTATCAAATCTTTTTTAGGACTAATAGGTTACTATAGAAAGTTTATACAAAATTTTGATCAAATTAAGAAATCAATGACGATATGTCTAAAGAAAGATCACATAATTAAACACACAGAAAGAATTTATTAATTGCTTCAATACTTGTAAAAACATTTTAATTTCAGAACCAGTCCTTGCGTATCCCGATTTCAGAAAGCCTTTCGAATTAACAACTGACGCTTCTAAATCTGCCATAGGTGCTATTCTATCTCAGAATAATCATCCTATTTGTTATGCTAGTAGAACACTTAATTCCGCAGAAACAAATTATTCTACAATCGAGAACGAGTTACTTTCGATATTCTGGTCGTGTAAATATTTTCGACCGTATTTATTTGGTCAAAAATTCACAATTTTTTCAGATAATAAACCATTGCAATGGTTCATGTCATTAAAAGAGCCCAACTCACGCCTCGAACGCTGGCGCCGTAAACTTGAGGAATTTGAGTACGATATAAAATATTTGAAAGGTAAAAGTAACAAAGCAGCTGATGCATTATCTCCATATCCTGATATAAATGCATTAGAAACTGCGTCCATGGATGTCAATTTAAGTGACATCGATGAAATAATGAATGAAGAATTTGAAAGAATTGATTCCAGTACTCTCCCAAAAATAGATAATTTAGATCTTACAAATATCTTAGATTTAAATAAATCTAACCAAAACGATTCAAATATAGGAAATCTCGTAAGCAATGATTTACCAATAATACCTATAATAGAAGAACCCAATCCTAACAATAACGAAGACGTTGAAACAGTACATACATCTGTTGTAAACCCTATTCTATCAATTCCAATTACCGTAAAACCATTAAATATGTATAAAAATCAATTATATCTTACTAATGGTCAAATAAATACTTTTAAGGTAAAAAGAGACAAAGTATTCGAAAATATTCGTCTATACATTACATTACCGGTAATTGACATTGACAAATAATATAATAACCTTCATATTCATCAGAGAATATATTGACTCCAGAAAAAATTATGCACTTTATTTCCAGAACGAACCCTTATCGAGAATATTTATTGTAACTGCACAAAATATGTTAAGAATTCTGCATTTAAATTTACAATGTGTATCAAAGCATTAATAAATATTCAAACAAAAGAAGAGCAATTGGAAAAAATTAAATAAAATTAAATTAATATATATATATATATATAATATATATATATATATATATATATATATATATATATATATATATATATATATATATATATATATATATATATATATCAGGTCATAGGGTCATAAACTAAGTTAAAGCATCTTAGTTGTAGATATTAGTGGCCAAAAATGATCGAAGTATAGAAAATTTTATCAATAACTGTGATACATGCTTAAAACATAAATACGATAGGAATCCCTCTGTAGTCAAATTTAGCCTAACACAGCGGCTAAACCGTTTGAGCATGTACATATGGATGATTTTAAAATTGCAAATAAAATTTATTTAACAGTAATTAATTCTTTTTCGCGTTATAGACAAGCTTACCCCATAGTAAGTGTTACAGGATTTTCCACAGTAGACTCTTTACTGAATTTCATAACCCACCATGGACTACTTCAAAAAATAATAAAAGATAGTAATTCTGAATTTAAGAATTTCCATTTAGAAGACTTTTGCAAATTTCACCATATAGAATTGCATCATACCACAGCGAAAAATAGCAATTCCAATTCGCCAGTGGAACGATTTCATTCAAGTATTTTAGAAAATTATTGATGTATACAGGAAGATAATAAAAATTAGACACCGGATCAAATAATGAAACCCGCGTTCTTAGTTATAACAATTCAATTCATATCGTAACAAAACTCACGCATTTCGAAGTTATAAAAGGACATATAAACAATCATGACCCGTTTGACGTGAATGATCATTTAGTTATATCTCAATACGTTCAGAATCATAAAGAAACCAGTAAACGCTTATACGAAAAAATTAAACAACAAAACGAACAACCTAAACAAAAGGTTATGGAGAAATTAAATACAAAAATGTCCGAACCTTTAGAATATTCAAAACAAAAAACCGCCTACGTAAAAAATAAATTAAGAAATAAGAAACTCCCGAAATGTAAACAAAATAAAATAATCATATAAAGGTATGCTGCTAAAGCCGATAAAGGCAAGTATCATAAAAGTATTGTTCGAAAACCAAGAAGTAATGTCCGGAAATTGTTACAGAATGTCGACGAGCACGCGAATCCTGATGCTTTACCTGATTCTTCGCGTCTTTCAAGCGACCTGTAGTGTAGAAGACATACAGGTTACGAAAATTCAAAACTTTCTTCTTCCTATCCAATTAGGAAACGCTAGATTAGTGTATAGTAAACATACGTTTTTACATTATTTAGATTTAAGCCTACTTATTAAGAAAATAGATAGTCTAGTTCAATTACATAAAAAATAGTATTACAACTGTAACCACTACAAACACTATATCCTATCACGCTTTAGCACAAAACATGTTAATAAGAACCGTATATTTGATCAACATTGTAAAGAAAAACTTCGAAAATTTGAATCCTCATATCAGAAATCGAAGAGGCTTCCAAATGACGTTGGTAAAATAAACAAATGGCTATTTGGAACCTCGATTCAGATGACAAGAAAAAATACGATAGCGCAATTACTTTCTTACAACAAAATTAAAAGAACTAGCCTTCAAATTTCTCTTTATAAGAAACTCATAAATAAAAATCAAGCAAACTTTAATAATGATTTACAACTATTATCTAACGTTTCAATATATGTTGTATCAGATTGACTTAGACTGTAAGTCAACAATAACGTTTATAGATAATATTGAGAATGCAATTGTATTCACGAAACTTAATTCTGTACATACGTCTATAATTTCTAGTTACGAGATATTGGACATAATTCAACATTTACAAAAATATTCATAAAAACAGATTCCTAAATTTTCTAAAATTTTAACATACTTTCAACTTCTTGAAACTCAAGTATCAATCAATGATTCGAAATTAGTCTTTGCTATCCACGTACCTATACTCATCTCTGAAACATTTGAATTCTACCACCTTTTTCCCATAATCCAAAATAATAAAATGTACACTCCTAAATTCTCTTACTTGGCACGAACGCAAAATGAAACCCAACCAGAAAAAGAAGAATGTCTACCACTCGAAGGTATCTACTATTGCCGTCAAAATTTTGTCCAAGCGGATAATTGCACCCTTAGTCTACTTGAAGGGAATAGTCTCGATGATTGCCAAATTCTAGAAGTCAATATCGAAGAAACAAACAATCATTCAACAAGTTACAGCCAAAGAAGTCCTGATAATGCCGATTCAACAAGAAAAACAAATTATCAACTTCAAAACACTACGAAAAATATAACAAATCTCAATCTCGATGATCTTTTCCAAATCAACGAATTGTCAAAAAAATTGAAGCCGATTCAAGAAATTTCCAATACACAGAGTCATACAACAACAATCGACAGCCTTTTAGCGATAATATTCATTATTTTAATAGCAGATGTCTTGTTCAAATTCAAATCAAAAATTTTAGTATGTAGAAAACCCACAAAAGGAAATCTGGAAAGAGCCCAAAAATCGAAAAGTCAATCCATACTTTTCGAGACTTAAGGAGGGAGGAGTTACGTACGCGGCTTATCAAGAAAACTTAAAAGCACAGCAGAAATATTATACATTCTCAGAAATTCTTTCTTAGCAACATATGTAGATAAATCTTACTTTCTTGTAAATTCATTTTATATCATTCATTCTCTGTTCAGATCTCTAACAATAAACTTGTAATTGCTTTACCGATATATATTTCCTTCCTACCTTCCTTATTTATCTTTGCATCCGTTTGCCTAATTCGTGTGCACGCTCCTCCGATTTCAGAAAGGTTGTTGCACGCCTACCTAAACCACGTTCAGAATTATACGACTTATATACTCATTACCTATAATTTTGTTACTCATTTTCTTCTGTATATTGAAATTTCATTTTATTTGTATCTTTATTTAGTTATTTTTATGGTTGTTTTTTAGTTTTTACAAGCTTTTGTCTTCTAATTATAAGATTTTTGTAACAATAAAGCATTTCTCTCTCTCTCTCTCTCATTATCAATAAATATGTTTTCCAAGCATCAATATATTTCTATTTTCTTATCCTAGGTGAAACTTATCCACAAGTACGTGCAGATTATTTTTGTCTTGTCTGTAAAATTAAAATAATATGTATAGATGGAAGCTGGGAGAGCTGTGACAAAACCAAAGCACGAGTAACTTTTTTTTGTAGAATTTCACGCTTTTTAATATTTTTTTATTATTTTAGTTGTAAGTTTAGCCAAAAAAAGTTACTTTAATTTAATTAACACAAACAAGTGTAACTAGAGCACTCTATTAACGATGTTAAATTAGAGTGCAAATTATGATTCATGCCAAACAACGTAAAATTGCCAATTTTCAAAGAGAAATTGTTAAAACATAATAAATTATTGCGAAATCAAAATTTAAATTTTGAACACCCCGTATATCGACAATAACTAGCAATATTTGCATGAGGCATTTTGAGCAGAATCATCATATTTTAAGGTCTAGAATCTACAGTTCAAAGATTGGACATTCTTAATGAATCACCCTGTATATATATATATATATATATAAACAAAATAAAAGCAAACACCAGAGAAAGAGCCTGGTTCAACTAAATATTAATGGTAAAAGGGGAAGGGGAAAAGGAAGAAGAGGAGTGGTACAAAACAATTAAAGAAATGGTTAGGTTAGCGGAGGAGAAAGAGGTAAGAGTAATTGTAGGGGAAAATATAAATAAACAAAAAATCAGAAAAATTATTAAATTTGTGGGAAGAAAGGAAGAAATAAGTTGGGTAATAATAACAGAGGGAGGGTAAATAGCAAGGGTAGTAGGTAAACTGATGGGGGCGAGTCATTGTTTATGAAAACCGGCTCTCAGATGTTTACAAACAGCACACTTCTTCATGTAAAATTGTTCTAACCGTTTCTTTATCGGCTTTTTTAGCCTTGGCAATTATCCGGATGCTCATTCTACGATATGCACGCAGAATTTGGTTGATTTTGGTCACTGTTTCCGGAGTTGAAACAGTGACAGGGCGGGCTTGACGCTGGTTATCTTCAGTGCTCTCTCGGCCTTGACTGAAGCGCTTACACCACTCAAAAAACACGCTCACTAGATAAAGAATTTTCCCCATACGCCTCTTGCAACAATTTACTCTGTTGGATTTTTTTCAATTTAACGAGAAATTTCGGATTGATAAGTTACTTTTGAAAAAAAACACGTTCGTTTTAAACCGCAAATACTATAATAGCTAGGAAAACGTATTTCAGAGCGTGTATAGAGAAGATTTCTAGCTACTCAACACACTACTCGTTTTTTCCCACCCGTCTAGGGCTCCCTCGTTATTCAATAGCCAGACCTCGTAAATAATTTTTCCAATAATTTTGGCAAAAAATATCTATACAAATATATGAAATTGGAGAGTGTCAGTCTGTTCGGGTAATCTCCAAAATGGTTTGAAAAATTTTTATGACACTTGATAGGCCCATCGAATAAACCATCAAGAAGAAAAACGGATCCTGTGGAAAATATTTTAGTTTCGGAAAACGGTTTTGATAAGTACCATTAGGGTAGATGTTGTGAAACAGTTTTCTTCTCTTAGATTTTCCGCATATATACGATAATTTTTGTTCAATATCGTTCTAAATATGTAATTTGTTTGAATTATAACGAAAAACAATCAATTTTTGTCAGAAATAAGTTTACCTTCTTCTTTTATTTTGAGAAATAGCAATTATTTTCCATTTAATTTTGTTTCAAATTTTATATGTGTTTGATTAAGAAACAAGTAATTTGAGTAATAAATAAGTATTCTCGTACACACCACACATTTATTTTTGCGAAATATTCCATTTTATTTCGGTTCAAATATTGAATTTGTTTGAATTAAAAAAAAAACTAATCTTTTGCAACAACATAACATATTTTGTTTGACGATCTACATGGTCGAAGTAGCGGGTATAAGCTAATGGAGCTATATATTTGTGCTGCTTCATTTCAGTGTCTGATTCACTTTCCATGCTAAATTTTCTTGTAATTTAAATTCAGTATAATGATCAAAATTCTAGCTATCGGCTTTATTGTAATCGCTGGAAATCGCCCTGTATATGCAGATACGCCCGAATCTCTCAGCAATTGTCCTTCACCCTTGAAATGTAGACCGATAAGTTGTTATCGTAAAAACACTTCACGAAGGGATGTATTTTTTCGTAGACATGGAGATAATGCATTCATATTTTGTTTTCCGTGAAGTAATATAATGATTTCAATTATCGGCTTCCATTCAATTACTTATACAGGGCGAGGTGCTTAACATACTCTATCATATGTAGAGTCCCCCAGGGAGAATATCATGTGGCTACTGAAAAGTGTCAATTCCTCTTCTTTATTAATGTACAGACTGATTTGTGAAATTGACCATGAATTTTAATTGAATGCAGTGTTTACCCGGCTCATTTGATTTTTCTAACTTTTTCATAGGGATGTGACCTAGGGTTGAAAAAATCGATTATTTAATAATCGATTCTTTTTGTTTGAAAATAAATCGATTTGTAAAAAATCGAATTTCGAGGAAATAATCGATTTTTGTAGATAATTCGATTTTTTTGTACGAAAAACGCTTATTCGATATATTAGTGAAAGTTATGAGCGATTAATTTAAAAAAAATCATTTTAGATAATTATTATTAATTACAAGTATAATAAATTAACCAAAAGAATGAATTTTAGATTATAAATACAGATTCGAATGATTCATATACAAATTTTCAGTACTCTTGAATATTTTATTGTAGTACAGATAATATAATGACAATTGTTTGGTCACAACATTAATAAAATACAAAACGAATCACTTTCTATAATTCAAGTTTAGACGATAAAAAAATAATTTGACTAGAATCAAAGTACAGTTAACCGATTAGTTTAAGTAGTAAATATAATGGTAATTGTTGAGTATTAGCAGCCATTATTTTTTCATGGTGTACCTCCCATATATCTTGTCCGTCGTCGACCACTTCTGATGAAACAGAAGATTCAGAATGGGTCACTGCTAGATTATCATCGGTTCTAGTATTTATACTCAAACATCGGTTGGTATAATTAATTGTTTTTGACAAAGACAATGCCTCATCTAAATGAATTTTTTTAAATCGAGGATCCAAAAACGTTGCGACCGAGAAAAGGTGAACTTTTTGGATGTTTTCAAATCTTTTATTTAATTCAGTCTGTAGTGAATATTTTAATTGGTTTGCTAAATCACTGGTTGTCGGTATTGCGTCTAACAATGCTCTTAAACACTTGATTATAGGTATAGCTTTGCTAGCTGTCACATATTTCTCAGCGCTCATTTCTTCAGTAACATTGTGAAAAGGCTTTAAAACTTTTCCAATTTCTTTCAAGACAACAATTTCATTTGCTTGAAGCATTTGGGGTGCATTCGGATGATTTACCAAAATAGATCCAATTGTACTGCTCATTGACACAAAACGTTCAATCATAAATAATTGTGAATTCCATCTTGTAGATACGTCTCCGATTAAATGCTTTAATTTTCCTTCGGGAACACCTTGCTGCATTTGTATCTATCGCAACTCTTCAGCACCTACACCACTTTGGTGGAACCAAGTTACGATCTTTCGGACTTTATCCAAAAAAAGTTTAACCTCCGAAGAATTCACAGCATTTTCGACTACTAGATTTAATGTATGTGCTAAGCATCGAACATGTTTTGCTCGTCCAAAAGTAATTTCAATAGCTTTAACTATGTTACTACCATTATCTGTAGTAACACTCACAATTTTTTCATGAAATAATCCCCAATTTTCACAAACTTTAAGAATTACCTCCGACAAGTATTCCCCTGTATGATTATCATGCAGTGGCTCACACGCAATATTTATTGTTTTCATTTTATAGTTCTCTATAAAATGTACAGACACACCTAAGAAACTTCTTAATTGCATATCCTTCCATTCGTCTAATGTGACACACGTTTTTAACAGACCGTAATTTTTCTTTATGAATTTTTTTTTCTTCATATTTAGTGTCAATGAGATTTATGATAGTTTTACGGCATGGAACCTTGTATAAAGGAGCCACAGTCTTCATTAAATTTTTAAAACCTGTTCCTTCTACCATACTGTAAGGAAGACTGTCCCGGCATATCATTTCCGCAATGCTCTGAGTTATTTGTTTGTTTTTATCACCATCTTTAGCATATGCTGATATTTTTGAAAAAGCCGCTCCGATATCTGATCTAGCTCGTTTTGGTGTCGAAGATGAAGCCTCATCACTTTCTGTTGTTGAAGATTGAACCAATGAATTATTATGTCCCAACTTGGCAGCATCTTGAATATCAACTTGATGTAAATTCTGCAGCGATAAAAATAAAATCGAAATCAAATTAACATGAAAACGTTATTAACCCTGGAAGCAGCGGTTAAAAAAACGGAGGAGAGGACTTCCGCCCTTCAAAAAATATAACCGAATATAGGGGCCCCCGGTAGTGGAAGGAGGAGGGTGTTGTTGGAGATGATCCACTCCATCCTCCTCTACGGGGCACCAGTATGGGCGGAAGTCAGAAAAATTACATATACATATTGGTAGATGGAGGGCCAGAATATACAAGAGAGACCAAACGGATCGAGAAAAGAAAACAACGGAGAAAATCAAAGAGGAAGAGAGAAAAATCAGTTTGGACAAATGGCAGCGAGAGTGGCAGGAGGAGGGTGCCAAGGCCGTGTGTACAAGGACTCTGATACCGGACATGACGAAGTGGTATAAGTACGCACACCGCAGAACCAACTACTTTATCACGCAATTTATAACGGGGCATGGGTCCTTCAGGAAATATACATATTACATTAAAAAAACACGAGACGACCTATGCCCCAGCTGTGGTGTGACGTAGGACCCACGTCACGTGGTGTTAGAGTGCCGAGTCCACCGACAGGAACAAGAGGAATTAAAAAGGACAATAGGAGGTGGCACCCTAGATTGTGAAAACATGATGACCGCTGCCATTAGAGACAAGAAGGTTTACGACCGGGTTATAGACATTCTTACGAGAATACTCGTAATAAGGGCTAAAGAGGAGAAAGAAAGAAAGTGTGATGAATAATATTGGGTTATTTTAACGTGTATGTGCCGTCCTAATTTATTTATTTATTTATTTTATCCCTTTTATATATACAAGTTTTTGAATTTTTAACTCATTTTATTTTTAAATCCTTTTTATAATTTTATTTATATAGTTTTTTATTTGGATTTAGGCTCTTTTTATTTTATTTATAATGTTAAAGTAGGGTAAGTTCGGGTTAAGCTTTTTTAAAAACATTATTTATACGATAGAGATATAGGTTTTATTTATACAAACATTTTAAGCTAGGGTAAGTTAGATTAAGTTTTATATATTTACAAATTTTAAAGTAGGATAAGTTCAGGATTAATTTTTTCTATAATCTATAAAATCATTTTATAGCGTTTTATTTATTCATTCGTTTTGTCTATTTTATCTATATGGTTTTGTCTGCTTATGTGTAGTTTATGTATATATATATATATATATATATATATATATATATATATATATATATATATATATATATATATATATATATATATATATGAGGGTGTTTCAAATTTCCAAAAGTTTGAATTTCAAATGACTTTGCTCTTGCCCTGCGTCCAAGTGATGCAAACGTTAACTGTCTCGAGTTTCAGCACGATCGGACAACATTTAGAGGTAGCACACTTTGAACATGAACAGTTTTTAACCTCGTTTGCGTATTTCTAATTTTGAGTTATATCGGAAACACTAAGTTCTAATGGACTTTGTTTTCTTGTGTTTCAGGTAATTAATATATAAAATGGCAACTAAAAGAGGAATTTGGCTGTGCCTAGTAGTGAGTTTTTAGGAGCTCGGTTTCCTTCAAAGGAACAAGTACTCTTAGTATTCATTCACCATCATAAGGAACTGAACGAAACACTTTCTGAAGCAGCTAAATCCACCAATACTAAACTTCAAGTAGTTTGGAAGAAAGCAAATATACCTGTTAAAACTGAAGAAAACATTCGTATTAGCATACAGAAACTGTACAAAGAACATCAAAATCTCGGCAAAGAAAAATCAAGAAACACGGATAAGGCTAAGTTAAAACGCGAGATGTGGAAAGGTGATCTGGTCGAATTATTTGACATTTCCCGCCAAAATGTAATGGATATGACTGTAGTATCACAAGAAGATAAAGACTTTCTCATGTCTCAAAGAGAAGATCGCCTGACTTCATCAATGAGTGGTGTTGATAAGGTTTTTGTAAAAAGGATCCCATAGAAATCTGGAAAAATGCTGTTGAATATCCATGCCTTCGAGAATATGCTCGCCGTTACTTTCCTGCTTCGGAAGTACCTAGTGTTGCGAGACAACTTTTTCTCATGTCAAAAATAATAACAAATTTAAGAACGCAAAATACAGATGCACATTTGGAGGATCAATTAAAGCGGTGTGTTACGAAGCTTGATCCAAATATACAATTACTGTCAAACAGAACAAAGCCAAATAGGTCACTAACTTAGTGAATAAAAAAATATCTTTTATTGTATTTTTTTATAATATTTTTATATTATTTTATATGTATATTATATTTAGAATTTTGTAGTTTTATATTTTATTTTTTCTATATAATGCAATAAATTGTTAAATCTATAGCAAATCTATAATAATTTCACAAAAGTTACTTTCTTAAATCAATCAGCTATGCGGTCTCTCTTATTGCTGCCTAATTTAAATGTGGCCTCTAATGGTAAAAATGTTCCCCACCTCTGGTATATACAAACAGTGTATGTATAAAATAAGTTTTAGCGAGTTGTAAGAGAAAGAAGGGAAGTGCCGAAGGTGATTTTTATGGTAGTACATACGCGCATGCGCAGTATTCGCTGTGACTCCACAACAGTTGAGTGAAAACTTGTCTCTTAATTGTTTACGTTTTGTATCAAATATTTTGGTAAGTTTTTCATAAAGTTCATGTTCCCTATATTGGTTTTGAGTATTTTATGTGTAGTTTATGTATTTTTTTATCAGCAGAAATAATAGATATAAAATATGTTTGAAAATTATTTCAATAAAATTTTATGTAATTTTAGGTTATAGAATGCCTCAAACTTGTAAAAATTCTACTGACTGTTTTCGCTTCATTTTTGGGGAATTCGTACTAAAAACCCAGCGAAATATCATGACAGATTTTGTTAAAACAGCTTATAATCTATATTTTGGATTTTCTATCGACGAGCGAGATAAGAGTTGGTTGCCAAAAGTATGTTGCAATAGCTGCTCAAGAACATTGAGAAGTTGGCTTGAAGAAAGCCACAAATCCATGCCGTTTACAATGGCAATGATTTGGAGTGAACTCGTTATTTCTGCATGACATCAATACGAAGATTCTCGAAAAAAAAAAAAAAAAAAATAAGATTGTACCCGAACGTCCCATCTGCAAAGAGACCAATTCCTCGTGGTGAAGGCACTTTACCTCCAATTCCACCAATTAATGAGAAGGTGGAAAATGAAAATATTTCTGGTCTCCAATCTCAATCGAGTTTTCTTTCTGCCGGTACATCTTCATATTCATACACTTTGTATGTAATCTTCCAGTCCATCTAAAGAACCATTTACTTAAACAAGGTGACTTAAATGATCTTGTTAAACAGTTAGGACTTTGAAAAAGTAAGTCGTAAAATCTTCTTGCCTCGTACGAAAATATGAAAGTCTGGTACTTTTATCCAATAGATTCCATTGTTTTAATCTTGATCCAAGTAATTACGCCTTAGATTTTGAAGATGATTTGATATATTGTAATGATGCTGCAGGGCTTCTTCAAGAACTGAATTTTCCAGAAGATTCTAGTGAATGGAGACTTTTTATTGATGCTTCAAAAATAAGCTTAAAAGCCGTTCTACTCCATAATAGTAATAACTACCCATCTGTGCCCGTTGTGCACAAACATGAAGGAAAATTATGCAAACCTAGAGGTATTACTCGAAAAAATTATTCTCAATACTTATGGAATATTTGTGCTGATTTAAAAGTCGTCGCTATACTCACTGGATTACAAGGAGGATACACAAAGTTTTGCTGTTTTCTTTGTGAGTTGGACAGTCGCGCAAGAGAAAAACATTACAAAATAAAAACTTGGCCACTAAGAAAAAGTTTAACTCCTGGGCTTAAAAATGTATCTCAGAAACCTTTAGAGCCAAATGAGAAAATTTTTCTGCCACCACTTCACATAAAGTTGGGACTCATGAAAAACTTTATGTGAGCTATGAGCTGCAGATAAGATGGTGCAGGTTTTCAATATGTAAAAACATAATTTCCTCGAATCAGTGACACAAAATTGGAGGAAGGAATTTTTGTAGGTCCGCAGATACGTGAGCTAATGAATTTGATTCGAAGTTGAGCAAAGCAGAAAAAATAGCTTGGGTGGCTTTTGTGGAAGTTTGTCATAATTTTCTTGGGAATACAAAAAGTGAGAACTACCGACAAAACATTCGGGAGCTTCTTTCTTTCTTTTTGACTGAAGTTATTCCAAATAATGCTAAAAGATTTTGAATCTTTTTACATTTTATGCTTGACTGATTATAAATTAATTTATATTGATTGCTGCTTGAAGTAAGTTGTCTGCTCAAGTCTAATGATAACTAAAGCAAATCGAATCTTTTGAAACTATTAAAATCATTTTAAAGAATTCAATATAAAATTGTCTATTGCAGGAAAATCAACAGAGAAATGATTATCAAGAATTTTTGGAACTTGCATTAATACTTTTAGGCAGTACTCCTAAGAATAGGATAAGATTCAAAGCTCCAGGAGCTAATCACCATGCCAGATGGATGGAAAAGGCCCTTTACGCATTAAAAACTTTTATCTTCCGAGACCAATTTCGATTAAATCCTATAGAACTAAATGGTTTGAGATATATTTGTTTATTTCTTGTGAATTTTAATGTCGTGGCATGGTTTAATGCGCCTTTTCCAATAAAATCTGCTCATCAGGATTTAAATATGATGAAAAAGTTGTGTGCGTTTAGAACGATTCATACAAAAATTTCTGATGCAGCAACTAAAACATTCTCACGGCACTTATGGTACCTGTCAGAAGAATTAATGGGCTTATCGTTGTTAGATGACAATGTTCCGGTGCAAGTGAAAGAGCAAACAGTTGTTGTGATGAAAACTCGAAAAAGGACAATTGAAAACTCGAAAAAGTTTATTACTAATGATATTAGCTCATTAATATCAAAAAATCTAAGCGATTTTGCCAGTAAGCACTCGTTTCTATTCTTAGAGCTATTTGAATTACCTCATAAAATCATGGATAAAAATCCTGAATACTGGATGTCCGGTGAAAACTACCAGCACTGCGAAACAGTATTGTCCGAGTTAAATACAATAATTGTTTAAGTGTGAAGAGTGAAGAAAAAAACAATATTTGCTACAAGTTTTTGAAAAACACAGAAAACAGTTTCCAAGTGTTTAAAAAACTTGTTGTGGATATTGTTACTACGTACAAGGAAACAGAATTATGTAATTCGTTCAAATAATGATATGTTATCAATGTTTTTTAAATTACGATAATTTACTGTAAATACAATATCATGAGAGCAATCAATATTATCTCTTTGTGTTACAGTTTAGAGTGTAGAAATGATTCTTATTTGAAATATACTCTTCTTCCTTTAGACGAATCAATAATTTTTTATTTAACCAATCAGTTGCATCGTATAATAAAATTTTTTCACTCAATTACTACTTAATAAATATATTCATGCTAATAAATATTGGCTTTTTGTGCAAAAATCAATATTTCACATACAAAAAGTTAATAATACAAAAGTAATAACTTTATAAGCATGTAACTTTTTAAATATCGACGATACGAAAAATTCATTACGAGTTTTTTGTAGCCTGTTAGATGAACTACAAAATTGCTACTTAACTTTTTTATCTAACTTCAACAGTTTAGGTGAAAAAGCCAAAAAACGAAAAATTTTTATTTCAAAGCTCTGTAAAAAAACAAATAATGGATATGTGTACTCGGATCAATGGAATTTTGAGGTATAGTCATTAAGGTGAAAAAAATGAATTTTCTGTGTTATTTAAACGGTGAAACTTGAAATTCGATGAAGGACCTTTTAAAATTGAAATTATGAGCTTCGCTTTGGAGAGGATATTTCTTCACACACATCCTACGATATTTTGGGCGGAGAGCAAGAAAAAAAAATATCGAGTTTTCTGAAACACCCTTATATAAGTATATATAACTTAACTTTTAATTTACTGGAACCGTGTTTTTAAAAACTAACTTTATTTCTAACATAAATTCTACCAACAACTTCAATTACAAGACTGATATTTTTTATTACAAACGTGAATTAAATAATCTTTTAGTAAACACAAACTAAGCAATTTTACAATAAATTAAGTTCTTAATCAGCACAATATACTGTCCACCTAAGGGCAATGGCGTAGGTGACACCTCCCCCTTTAGAAGGAAGCTTCTCCTGGAAGCTGGATCCCATCTTCTGTTGCCTGCGGGTGATTCTTACTTGTCCTTCCTGAATGTTTCCTCTTATACAAAATCCACAAGAAGGCCAATATCAATGCTATATAAAGAAGAATAGTCCAAATACTGGGAATGTGAAAATTAGTGTGAATATTGGTGTTACCAGTTGATTTGGAATATCCTTTAATTTTAATCTTTTTAAATCAATCTTCATTGGAGAAACGTGTAATTGATTTAATTTCAAATTTAATTCATTTATTACAAAAGGTTGTCCAAACGTTTTTTGTTGAAATATTAACTCTTGGTTCATTTTATGAATAATTTTTCTTCTACACGAAATATTGCCAAAAATTGATTTATCTCCGGAATAATTTCAATGTGATTCTTAATTATTTCAATTTTTGTATATTGACAATATGTAGAATTTCCTGCTAGCAATATGTTTTTTTCGCATCCATAATTATTATTGTCTTGCAAATGAACAAAGGACATTGAAAAATATTGCCGCGAGTGCAAATGTCATTTAGAGGTTTAATGACATTATTAGATTTAAGTGACATTTTTCGGATGATTATTGTGGGTCATATAAACTTGAAAATCATTTGTAAGAACATTTAAAGCAATATTCAAATTTTCTGGATTTTTCGTACGCATTAATGTGCCTAAAGGTTCCTTTAAACCGCGTAGCAATACTCTGAGAGCCAAATTTTTAAAATAATTACCCAAAATTAAATGTTCACTAACATTAGAATGTGTCGTGAGATAAGAAATTTGAAGATTTAATAAATGTTGAATTCTATTATAAAATTCGAAAGGCGTTTCATTACCTTGTTTCATTTCTGAAAGTTCTATATTTAAAGTGTAAATATCTCTTTTGTCAGCGTAAGTATTGAGAAGTGCATCTTTTAGATTTTCCCAAGTTCTTATCGTACAAGAAGAAATGTTTATGGCTGCTTCACCTTTTATTTTTGCTAAGATGCTGGACATCAAATATTCGTTTTGAAAATCCCCTACACCCACAGTATTATAAAACTTACTTACTAATTTCTCTGAAATTTCTATAAATCTAGGAAGTAATGCATTGTTTCCATCAAATTCGGGTATCATATCAAGATACTCTTTTTTTAAAATAGGTAATTGTGGAGTAGCCATTTTATTTAAATTATTAGTAGGAAAAAGTTTTGGTGATGCTAAGTTGAATTTTATTTTAGTATTAACAGAGTTTGAGCCTGAATTTGAGTTAATTGAATCAGAATTTGAATCAGAATCGTCAGATGTGTCAAGTAAATAATTAATAATTAATATTTCCTCTATATGACATTAAAAACACTTACAGCAATAGAATGAAGATCCTTTCCATTGGCTCGGACTACACAGGAACAACCAATATCCTCTTGATTCTTCCGGTTTCTAGCACAACACAGATCTTCTAGTTGAGTTACTCAGTTCGCCCAACTAAGAGTTCCAATAATTCAACTTTACTTGTTCGAATAGTCAACAAATCGTAGAAACGAACCGAATGTTATATGCTTTAACTTTCGATTGACTATCCTACTGACTGCGCCACTTAACTTTTAATTTACTGGAACCGTGTTTTTAAAAACTAACTTTATTTCTAACATAAATTCTACCAACAACTTCAATTACAAGACTGATATTTTTTATTACAAACGTGAATTAAATAATCTTTTAGTAAACACAAACTAAGCAATTTTACAATAAATTAAGTTCTTAATCAGCACAATATACTGTCCACCTAAGGACAATGGCGTAGGTGACATATACATATATATATATATATATATATATATATATATATATATGTATATGTATATATATATATATATGTATATGTATATATATATATATATATATATATATATATATATATATATATATATATATATATATATATATATAGTAGTAATAGAAGAATTCAAAATCGTTATCTTACTGTATCTTTGGTCCGATTTTATACCGATCTGATAAATAATACTATGACTTCTCGTTTTCCTTTTACTAAACGTTCAATACGTTCTAAAAGAAGTTAAAGAAGTAGATCCTTGACAGTCTTTGAAGCGGATCCCTTTGTTTTTTCTTTAACTTCATCTTCCTCTAATTCGTTCCGAATTTCTCGTAACATAATTTTATCTATGATTAATTGTTCGACGATGAACTGATGCCACCTCCTATTTCTATTCCCATTCCACATCATCTCAGTAAAAACAAAGACGTCGCAGATACGCTGTTGTACAGTTACGAATGACTCAAACCACGCAACAATTAGAGCAGCTAGGTGAGAATCTATTCCATATAGGTCCGCTAAATGAAATTTGTTCTCGCTGCGATGTTTTTTTTTTGTTAGCGAGAAGAAAAATCGCCAAAACGTCCGTTTGAGTTGTTGCAAGAACGGTTCCTATACTCTGCCGAATTTGAGTCAATGGCCAAGGAAAAAAAAAATAAAAAATTTGTATTCAAATTTGGTAGAGTTTAGATAAGAAATTCTTTCGATCAACAGTCTACCTCACAGAAGACTAAATCGGAATAATAAAACCAAAAGCATTAAATTTGGCGGACTTTATAAATACCGAACAGAAATTTGTGAAAGTTTTTCTAGTAGATTATGGCATCTGCGACAAAACCAAGAAAAATTTCGAGTCGCCCAGGAAACAGTTTTGCGTCATATAAATATCAATCGCCATGAACACAATTTAGCGCAAATCGATAGTTATATTACCATCAACATTTCAGAGTGACGAACGGAATCGTCAAAGACAATATCTGGATGCTATTATGGTCATCGCCCGTCAAGGTCAGCCAGATCTATTCAAAACGATGACGTGTAACCCTCGGTGGACCGAAATAATAGATAGCGTGAAACGGTCTTACAATGAACTCCACGGTAACATGAATAATTTTGTAATAAAGATTATATTGTTCCACAAGTTGGCCTGAAATTGTTTTTGGGATCGATCTATTTTTTTGAGGCTCGCAAATATGTTTTCCTTGGACTTTCTTATGAAATTTCATTTCAGGTTCTAATGATTAAAGAGAATTGAATTTGTTTTTATAAAAAAAAAACCTTAGAGAAAAAAATTCTCTGAAACTTTGGTCTGCAACTAGCCTTTTACAAAATATATCCTTTAACGCCTTATTCTAAATAAGACCGTTGATGATTTGGGTTCTGAAATATTTTTAACTACATAATAAAAAAAAATATGTAATTTTTTTGGAAAAGTTTGGTAACATTTAACGGCAAGATTCAGCGTGTTTAGGCGACATCGCGAGTGATTTATGTAAATATTGTGTCCGTTAGTTTTGAAGCGTTTTGTCCTCTTGCAGCTATATGGATGAAAGTAGTGTGACTTCCGGTTGTGACAATAGAGCTATTTTTGTAGCGTCATTGAAAGACTTTATTAGTGTTCTGCTAAAGAAATCCATGTTGCCTAAAGTTGCATCTGCTAAAGAGAAGGCATGGGGATGTTTAGCCGACTAATTTTCGAAAAACGTTGGGAAGCAAACTAGTGTTGGACAGTTAAAAAAGCTATTGAACAATATGAAAACCGCAGAAAAGAAAAAAAACTGATATCAACGCAACTGGAAATAAACCAATAACATTGTTGTCATGGGAGGCAGATTTCCTAAGAATTCGCGATTCAAACGAAAACACAGTTTATTGCAAAATACCTGGGGCTTCATGCGTTGGATTGGGAGTACGTAATATGCACGTTAGTGCAATCTATAGCACCAAAGACAGTCGGAATGCAAAATTTTGAAGCCCAATCTGCCTTGAAATTCAATCCAATCTTCAGACTTCGACACTATTTTATCCAATACACTTGAAAATGTTCTGCTGACGGTACTTCTTTCAACAACCATGTCGTTGGCAACACCACTTTGGAATCCTGGATCACTAACGTATCTCAGAAAAATTTCTATTTTTTTCCGTGCAGTCAATCCTCCACCCCTTGCATTAGTGTTTTCATCAAGAAAGTGCGAAGTGAGAAAATCTACGTTTTCGCTTTCAAACCATAATAGTCCCTTACATAGATCGGGACTTATATCACGCCGGTCTCTATAACGTTTCACACCACGCAGGTTCATAAATGCAGTCATCTTTCGTGTACAAGTACGGGGTCGGATTGACTTGCGAATGGATGAGTATTTACTTGCTACAGAAGTATTTACTTGCGTTTATTCACACCAAAATTGGCATTTTTCGGGGTTTTACTAGCCTCTCAAGTATTTACTCGCGAGTAAGAGTAAATACTTGTTTTATTCACTTCAATTTTGGCGTTTACTTATCAAATTTGCAATGCCCTATTCTAAGTCTGGTAATAATCATTTGTGCTCTGCGTGTTATTTTAGGATACTTCCACAGTGTCACTGTTGATTTAAATTCGCGAAGTTTGTCTTGCGATCGCTGCCAGTCTTGTTGCCAGTGGTTGTGAACTTTTTCCCGAATAAGTGTTCTCACGTCACTCACCACGCACTTTGTTATGCGCGCACATAGGTCTGCTTCTTCGTTGCCTCTGATGCAAGAATAGTTCACCAATAGGATTGCTCAATAAACTGAATGTGTCTGCCATGTGCGTGCGAAAAATCGCCATACGTGACGTCACCTGCAGACCTCGACCGGTCTTAACTCTGTTGAGCTAGACTATTTGATGAGTTTAAAGGCCAATTTTAACAAAAATACAGTTATTTTTTTAAGTTTTATTCATTATTATGAATTAATATAAATTTAAAATCCAATTTCCAATTATTCAGTTAATTTTAAGTTCCATTTATAATAGGTATACAATGAAGAAAAGAAATTAAAGAAAATGAATTATTTTTTAAAATGATCTGTATTTTATAATTAGTAAAACAGAAGCCATTAACAAACTTTAAACTAAAAATTAAAAAGTAAAAACAAATGAAATGATTTAAACTGATTTATGAAAAATATTTCTAATAATAATCTAAATTATTAAATTTAAGAAAAATAATAAAATATCAGATATATATAAAATAAAGAGATAGGTAGAAATCTGTCAATGAGTAATTTTGAACATTTTTTTTCCAGTTTTTCTGCCGTCATCTTCATCCCCTTTTACAGACTTTCTCTTCAAATTCGTGCTTTCAAATTTAGCTTTTAGATTTCTAAAATTTATTCTGATTATAGTCCTTAATTTACAAAAAGCCTTAATTATTTTAAATGGATAGTTCGAATCTTTTTTAAAGATTTTCTTTGCTAAATTAAAAACAACACCTGGCCCTTTTCTGAACGATTCTCCATGATGGCTTTCAAAATAAGTGTTCCAAGTTTTAACTTTTTTTAAAAATTCTTCTGATGGCTTAGTGAGACCACCGTACGACAGTTGTTGAATCCAAGAAGGAATACTAAGTACATACGAGTGTTCTTGTGTCGTTTCGTATGTAAAATCACCCAGACTTGGAAAAATATTTTTGTATTTTTTAGCAAGATAACCAGCAATATATTCTAGAGCATCATTAGTCGTTTCCTGTGAATTTTGATGATTATCTGAGCATGAGGATAAATCAGATGAAACTGATGAAAAAGAAGAACTGCCTTGCGTTTCGTTAATATCAAAGGACTGCTCAGCTTCACTGGCAACATTCGCAGTTTTCAAAACATTTGGGGCGATGTACTCTTCCAGTACTTTTTCATCAGTGTTGACACCTGACCCTAAGATACCAGGATTTTTTCCTAATAAAATCATGCGAATCCTGTAAATCGCAGATAAAGGTGACGGATGCTCATCTGGCCCTCCTCTACTTCTCATTTGGAAAAAGAAGTTTTCTAAACTGTCCTGATTTAATTTATGGGTGCATATGTACTTTACATCCATACTTTCTTTCATGTCCTCATAAAGTAGCTGTAATGAAGATATTGATATTAACATACCTTTTTGGAATGTCATCAAACAATTTTTTCCAATTACTCTCATTGATTTTACAATTTGATAAATTTTGTTGAGGTGTTGTTTTTGGTTTTCTAAATCTATGCCATAAGCATGTTTTGTAGGTATATTTGCCCTCGGAACATAGCTATTGAAAATATCAAACCATGCATTTATGTCAGCAATAAAATGCCCTAGATTTTCTGACATATTTTTGTCTTGTCCAGGCTTGTATCGCAAAAGTCCAGTGGAAACACTATTGGAGAGCAATTCAGCAGCTAGTTTTACATTTTGTCTGAGAGTTTTTTCCACATCAAGATGTTTTTTGTTAATTTTCCAGCAGGGATTTACTTCTTTATCAGTAAGCGTTACCAGAGCTTCAAGTGGACTTTTATTCACGAATAAATTATCTTCAAGCATAAAACCTTTGTCAAGTAGCCAGTTGCGTAATAGTTTTAGCAGGTGAGGTGCATCGGCAAACATATACACATTCTTACCACTAACAGGATGCTTAAAAGATGTCTGATTAATATCGATATTTAACTGTTTCCATAATCCCACATTACTTGCACCACAATCGCTCACACATGCCACTACATTGAAATTTATTTTATGCAGTTCAGTTATAATATCCATTAAAAGAGATTTGGTCATTTTTTGATCGAAACCTATATAAATTGGTTGTTTCCAGTTTGAAAAGAGCCCTCTAGCCATGACTACTTGCATATAATTATGTGGTGCTAGCACTTCATCTTGAGCAATATTATATTCTTCAGTTTTCTTGACCTTCACTTCATCGTACTGTAAAACTACTGTCCTTTCAAAATCAGAAAATGACTCTCCGGCTAGTTTCAGCAGAAATAAAACATCTTTCAAAATACCCTGATTAAGGTTTAGTTGGGAAGCCCACCTTCTTAATGATGAAAGACCAGGTAACGAGTAATGCAACTTATTTCTTAAAAATAAATATGACTTCTTGCTGTAGTATCTTAGCGTAAAGGCTGTTGCAATTTCTTCTCTTGTCCAGTTGACTCTTTTCTTTTTTTTTAACAATAAATCAATTTGGTTTTGAGTAAGAACAGTTCTAAGTATAGCAGACGCAGCTTCATTTCTCTGAAACAGAGATGTTACCTTGGGACTAGATTTATAGCATTTATTTTTGAAATATTTCAATTGTTCATTAAGTTTTTTGATATTTGTGCTTTTTATATTACTTCTGGATTTTAAAAGAGCATACTGTCTTTCTAACTTTTCATATTTCTCTACAGACTCATTGTACAAAGCTTTATAATCATAGTTTTCTGGGACAAAGTTGGGGGTTGATGAAGTGGAAGGCTCTGGTACATGCTCTTCAAACTGAATACTTCCAAAAGATTTAGGATTATGGTCTTCGGTATCATCAGAAAAAGTATTAATAGGAGCTGTTAACGTGGCTACTTTTAAAAGTTTGTTCACTTCCTCCTTTGCATTTCGTTTGGCCAGTCTTTCTTCTCTGGAACTGATGCTTGAACTACTAGCTTCACTTGTTGATTTTTTTGAATACAATCCCAAAGTAGGAACAGCGGTTTTTTTCAATATTTTTCGTAGTGGTAAACCTAAAATACATATACATATTATATATATTTATGAACAAATTGAGTTACTAAATTTCATTACCAAAATCATTTTGGGACAGTATAGACTTTGAAAGCTATAAACTATTACACTAAACAATTAAATAATTCACCAACCTAATAATTCATTCTGTAAGTCTCTTTCATAATCCTTTTCTGTGAAATGAACTGAGCAGATGTAGCTAGTATCAGGGTTAAATTTATCTTCCCGTTTGCATCGTAATATCCATTCTTTTCTCATAGTTTGGGAAACAAGATCTTTAGCTTTGGGAAACCGATGAAATATAAAATATTCATGTTCTTGCTGCCTTGTTTTATAGGTATTACCACAACCATACACAGCACAACGTGTACCAGGCATTTTGATTTTTGGACATATACTACATGCACTAAAATCAAACAAACAAAGTTTCATTTAGCAAAAAAAAGTAAAATAAAAATCTAGATTAGTTGCTGGACAAATGCAAACCAACCGACCAAAAACGCTGTTATGATTCGCCCATTTTTTTAATTTTTTATTGTGGTGTATAAAGAATAGAAATTTAAATAAGCCAATTAAATTGTCATTTCTGCTCAGCTGGTTTTCTTTCAGCCAGTAACTGACTTGGATTTTAATTTTTATTTTGCTATTTAAATCCAGCTTTAATATAACAAAACATTTTTACCTACCCTTGAAAGTCTCACAAGATTATTTTGCCTTAAACAATAATATTGTCTTTGTTCACTATTCTCCACATATATAATACACACAAATAATAGTTTTTAAAACGTAGAACTAAGTAAAATACGAATTTCCAACTCTTCAATCACTTGTACGACCTTTTCGAATTAACAAAAACACAAGCAATACCGCACAGCGTAAATGGTAAACAAGCCGTCGAGGTCTGCAGGTGACGTAAGCATCACTTGACCTTGGCTCAAGAATTGGCGTATGTACGTCTTATGGGATTGATCAATCCTATTGGTGGACTATTCTTGCCTCTGATGCCAATGTGAGCAGGAATCCAAATGAAATCGACAGATTTCTTGTCGTTCTGGATATTGTGAAGCAGTGATTTGATTGATTGTAATATTGGATGCTTGGGATAGAGATGTTTCAAAGAATGAATGCTACTTAAGGAATCAGTTAAAATTAGGGTTTTGGGATTTGGGAAGGAGGTAGTTACTTTGAGGGCATGAAAGATAGCATAGAGTTCTGCCGTAAATATGCTAGTGTGAGGGGAGAATTTTATGCTGTAAGATTCAGTTGCGGTCACTACTGCAGCACCCACTCCTGCCTCCGATTTCGAAGCATCCGTGTAGACTATGTTGAAGTCAATGTAGTTATGCAGTATCCTGTTGAGTTCTGCAAAGATTTCATGGCGATTTGTATCCCTATCAAACCCGGTCAAGTTAGTATGGCAGCGAGGGGTAGAGATTGTCCACGGAGCTGGATGTTCGACAGTGGATGGAAACATTGTTGGGAGCTCTAAGTTAAATTTCTGAAGAAGATCTCTAACTCTGGCATAGAATGGCTTAGATAGATGCGGTTTTTTATCAAAAAGATCTCTATATATGTTGTTGAATGTCTTATTGTAAACTGGTTTTTCAGCATTTGTGGATATAGCAGCCGCGTAGTTCAAGCTCAATATAGAGCGTCTATCTGTAGCTTAATTCACCAAGAAGACTTCGAATGCTGGTATTAGGGGATGTTGTAAACGAGCCTGAAGCTGTTTTTAATGCTGTATTATGGATAACATCGAGTTTGCGAAGTACAGTTTTTCTGGCAGATGCATATGCTATGGAGCCGTAGTCTATTTTAGACCTAATCAGCGTTTTATATATAAGTAGTAGCGTTGTTTGGTCAGATCCCCAATTTATATTTCCTAGACTTTTCATTATATTAAGCCGCTTCATACATGTTTGGACTAACTTCTCTATGTGTTCTTTCCAGGTAAGCTTATGGTCAAAGATCATTCCTAGAAATTTTGCTGATGATTTAAAGTTGATATTTTGGTTATAAAGTTTCAATTTTGGGATAGTATATGAACGATTTCTGCTAAATACCACACCTGTTGTTTTGGTAACAGAGAACCTGAAGCCGGATTGACGTGACCATAGTTCCAAATTTGTGATGAATTGTTGAATAAATAGAGATATTGTATTTATATTTTTTCCTTTTATGTAAACTACTAGGTCGTCTGCGAAGACTCTTGCTTTCAGTGGTTTTTTCAGATTATTGAGTATGTTGTTGATGGCAATCAGAAATAAAGTAGGGCTGATAACTGAGCCTTGTGGGGTTCCATTTGCTTGGCGGTAAGCATCAGATAGTACGTCGTCAACCCGAACCTTGAATGTTCTGTTGGCAAGGAAGTTGTTGATGAAAGCTAGGCAATTTCCTGTGATATTCCATCTTCGTAGTTGCATCAGAATGTTTGGAGTCCAGCAGGTATCAAATGCTTTTGAGATATCGAAGAAAATGGCTACGCATACCTGTTTGGTGGCAAAAGCCTCGTTGATCTCACTTTCCAAATCCACAATATTGTCTAGAGTTGAGCAGTTTGGTCTAAAACCAGTTTGTTCCTTGATTAAGAGGTTAGAAGTTTCGAGATGCCACATGAGTCTTTGGTTGACAATTTTCTCTAGCAGTTTTCCCATTGATCAAGTTAGTGATATAGGTCTGTACGAGTTGGCTTCTTGTTTGGGCTTTTTAGATTTCAAAAATGGTAGAATAATAGCTTCAGACCATAAAGAAGGGAATACTTTATCTTCCCATATCTTGTTGAAAAGCTTCAGTAGATGCCGTTTTGCTGAAGATGGTAGATATTTGAGAAATATGACTGGAATATTGTCTGGACCTGGGCTCAAGTTTTTGATTTTTTCTAAGGAGCTGTCAAGTTCTTCTATAGTAATAGGAAGGTTTAAAGGGTTATCCAGTGTATCTTCAAAACTGATGGGAGTTTGTTCGATTTGAGTCTTGTAATTGAGAAAGTCGCGTGTGAAATTTGAAGTTGACGATTGTTCTTGGTAGGATTGGCCCAAAATATTGGCTATATCTATTGTGTATGAGTAGTAACGATCATTGTGTTTAATGCTACGGATAGTGCTTTTTGAACTATGTCCATTCATTTTTCTTATTTTGGTCCAGACTTGATTTATTGGAGTGGAGGAGTTTATTCCAGAAACATATTCCTGCCAAGATTTTTTCTTGGATTGTTTGATCACAAGTTGTGCCTTTGCTTTGTATTTTTTCAACTCTACGCGATTTTGGAGAGTTTTGTGTTTCCTGTACTTGTTCAACGCTGCTTTTGCTTCCCTGATAGCTTTTTCGCAATCTTGATTCCACCAGGGGACTGGAGTATGGCCTTTTATATCTTTTGTTTGGCCAATGTGCTGGCTGGCACTATCCAAGATGATTTTATTGAAGTTCAATACACATTTCTGGACATCGTTGGTATTATCGCAGCTATCCATGTTTAGCTCAATCTGGTTACTGAAGGATGTCCAATCTGCAGAATTTATTCTCCATTTAGGTGAGTATTTTGGTGAACATTTTCCTGGAGAGGTGCGATTTTCGATAATAATTGGAAAGTGATCGCTTCCATAGGAGTACGAGAGAGCCTCCCATGATAGATTGGCAGAAAGTGCTGGGTCGCAGAGACTTAAATCGATAGCAGAAGTTTCTCCGGTGGATATGTTGAACCTAGTATGGTTTCCATCATTCAGAAAATTCAGTGGAATGTGGGCAATGAGTTTCTCTAGTATGTGACCTCTTGAGTTTGTCGATTTACTGCCCCAGGTTATGTTATGTGCATTAAAATCTCCAATAATGATTCTTGGACTTGGTATCTGATTTAGTAAGTTTTCTAAGTCTTTGTATTCTATTGTGGATTCGGGAGCAATGTATATATTACAGATGTAAGAGATTTTATGGCTGGTGAGTTTTACTACAAGGGCTTCGATATCTGAGTTTACATGGAAGTGATCTGCTTGTAAAGATTTGCTTATTAAAGTTACCACTCCTCCACTAGCACGTTTGGTATTATTACGAGTTTTGGAGAAGAATTGAAATTGACTGTTTGAATAGCTGCTATCTGGTTTAAGATTGTATTCTTGAAGGCATATGATGTCCGGGGAGTATTCTTTAATAATAACTTGTAGCATACCAAGTCGATGGTAGAAACCATCTATGTTCCATTGAAGAATTGAGTTGAATTTTGGACTAATTTGAGAGGGTTATGTGCGACAAATCAGTTGTTAGTAGTTGAATCAGATTCAGAGTCAATTAAGTCTTGGCCAAGATGATTAAATATCTTTTTTTTAAGTTTGGTGATTCTCGTTTTTGTTGCCTTGTCATTTATGTAGGGATATACTTCGGTTAACATAGTAGTAAGCGCAAGGAGGTCAGAAGTGAAATCTAGAGCTATATTTACAGGTTGGAGTGAGCCGGTTACATTATCTAGTAGAACAATTAATTGGTCGTAGTCCAGAATGAAAGGTGGCGAATGATTTTCGATGAACTCTTTGCAGGATATTGTTGATTGTTTCTTGCTCGATTTATTCTTTTTTAGTATTGGTTTTGGCTTAGGGAATAATTTTTCGGGCGTTATGTTATTATCGCTATCGGGTGTGGGGGTGTCTTCCATAGGCCTTTTGTTTGTGATTTTGGGAATATCTGTTGCATCCGTTTCTGCTTCCATATTCGTTGAAGTTGCGGGCGTCTCTTGACTAAGTGAAGAGTCTTCTGTTGTTGGATAAGAAGTCAATTTTTGTGTATTGATGTTATTTGTTGACGAAGATGGTGGAAGAGTTTGGATTGGGGTTGTAAGAAGAGTTTGGGAAGTCGAAAGCGGTTGAATATTTGATGTTGAACTATATGTATTAGGTTCTGATTGGCTGGAGCTATTGATACATTGTGAGGCTATATGACCATCAGCTTTGCATTTGTAGCATGTTAGTCCATCTTTTTGGAGGAATACTCGGTAGCTCGTTTGTTCGAATTCAATCAGTATGGAGTCTGGAAGCTGTTGCGTATAAGGACTTACGTAAATCTGTCTTCTGAAGCTTATGATGTGACTATACTCAGGTAATGTTGCACCGATTCTTAGAAACGTCATGGGAGAAACTGGATTTAGACCTAATTTTAATATTTCATCTGTTAGCAGTTGATGAGGGATGGTTGGACTTACATTGGAAAGTATGATTCTATCAGCCGGAGTTATGAGTCGACGAGCTACTAGTTTTTCGCCGTTGACGGTTATGGAGCCATAATTGTTCATGAAGTTGTCAACAACTGATTTGTTTGCCAAGTACATACAGACACGATTGTTCGAAAGCCTTGATGAAAAAATAATATTTTTTGGTTGAATGATTGATCCTAATGGGATAAGGTAATCCTGTAATTTGGCATTGTTGATAGCGGAAAAAACGATTGCTTGTTGTTTGCTTGGAAAAACAGTTTGGTTAACTGCTGATGAATAGCTTTTGATGACTGTTGTAGGAGTGTCTGACTATGTATTATTGATTGAAGACATCATTAAAATTTGATTTTATTTGGCCGGAATTTGGAATACGTCCCTGGCCGCTATTTGTAAATAGTAGCATGCGAAATTGGTTTGCTGCTTTTATAGGTGAAGTACTAATCGAATTGACTGTGTTTATGATGAGTAATTCACTAAGTTTAGATAACTTGGAGAACAATATAAGTATGGTGAACTTACAGTTTCTGAAACTACTTCTCACTGGACAGAACTGTGTTAATGGTCCGCCACTGGTGAAAACCAGATTCTTTTACTATTTACAACACCGTAAAAACTCTAGTACAAATTTACTAACGCGTATTTAATGACTTTGTAAACAAACACCGAGTTAAACAAAAGGTACGTGTTCACTCGTTGATCGACAAAATCGTACTCGATAATGATAGTGATTTAATTAACGATTTAAGTAAAAAAAAATAATTTTATTTTTTCATATACTTTTCATTTTTTGAACTAATTTAGAAAATTCCCTTTTCATTGTCCATAATATGCTATATCATATAATGTACAATTAATTTTATTTTCAAACAATTTCATTTCATTATATTTTCCAAATTATTACCATTCAATATCAAAATAAGTGTACTTCCATTAAAAATATATTTCCCAATATATTATGATTGAAAAAATTATATTTATTTTGATATCGTTGAAAATTCAAAAATAAAATATTAACTATATTAAAAAAATTAGAAAATTATCATCAATACATTCGATAACATTTTGATAAAATTTATTTCTATTCGCCAAAAATATTTATTCTAAGCAAAAATATATTTTCAATGTAAAAATTATACGAAAATGTCCAAATTATTTCACGTCTTAATTTGTTCTTATGAGCTAATTATTCTAATATGAAAAATAAACATACAATTTATCGTTTTCTGTTTATATTGTATTTTTTATTGAGATTTATTCAAGAGTAAATATAGAAATACTCAATTTAAATAGTAAATATCTTATACCAATTAATTTTTTCGAGTACTTGAATATTTTTTTGCTAATAAATTATTGAGCTTATACTTTTCTTTGTTATTTTTGAATCTTTTTAAAATCGTTAGAGCCGATATGTTTTTGTTATTTTTAGGTTTATATCTATACATTTTAATATATTTTTTTCAATTAAAATATAAAAATTCACTTATAATCTCCTTATATATATATATATATATATACATACAGTGCGGTCGTAAAGTATGGAATAAATTCAATTATTTCTAATCCAAGAGATATTTTCAAAGTCAATTTTATTTTTCGACGAGGATTTTTTTTTGAAGAAAAAATTAATATACAGGGTGTTCTCAAAAAAGCTGGGCAGGTAGCAACTTTGTTTTTTTAAATAGACACCCCCAATTTTTTTTACATTTTCGGATTCCTTGTTAAATTCTAAGCATTTTTCATGTAACACTCCCTATACCTAACTTTAACCGTTTTGAAATTAGAGGAATGAACAATTTACTATTAAATTATAAGTAGGCTATGACTTTTTGACACAAAACAGCACTTTATTTCATTTTGCTTTTAATTCGATATTGCCTAAAGTGTTTTTCGATTTCTAAATATCTATCAAAGTATCTTTTTGCATGGTCGCAATAGTTTTTTCTTTTTGAAAAAACATTTTTATAATTCATTTTATTATCAAGATGCAGCTTACTGAGACGCAAAGGATAGAAGTTTTAATCATGATTGGCTATGGGAATAGAACCAGAACGCAACAGGAAGTATGCGAATTATTTAACCAAAAATATCCCGATCGGACTCCAATTTCGCAATCAACAGTAAGTAAGATTGAAAAAAAAATTCGAGAAATTGGTCATGTAAGAGATGCTCCAAAGTCTGGTAGACCATCTGTCTCAGAAGAAACACAATTGGATGTTTTATTAAGTGTCCAAGAACGGCCGCATGTTACAACTAGAGAACTGGCCTCAGAATTAAATGTTAGTAAAACAGCAGTGATCAAAACATTACATAAAAGCAAATACCACCCTTACAAAATGCAAGTCCTTCAAGAACTTTATGAAGACGATTATGACAGACTTCTCGAGTTCTGCGAACGTTTACAAGCTATGTGCCTTGAGAATGAAAACTTTGTGAAAAATATTGTGTTTTCGGACGAGGCTACGTTTAATTTAAATGGAGAAGTAAACACGCAAAACTACCGTTATTGGTCGGACGTAAATCCGCATTGGATGCGCGAAGGCCATACTCAGTATAGGGAAAAAATTAACGTATGGGCGGGTATTGTAGGGCCCTTTTTCATTGAAGAAAGTTTAACTGGTGAAAGGTATTTGCAGCTTTTACATAACGATGTTCTACCAGCCCTAGCAACGTTATATCCGGGAGAGGATTTACCTAATGTAAACATTTGGTTCCAACAGGATGGCGCCCCGCCACATTACCATGCACAAGTTCGCGCATATTTAGATCAAATTTTGCCGAATAGGTGGATTGGAAGAATGGGGGGCGATCGAATGGGCTCCAAGGTCCCCGGACTTAACCCCTTTAGACTTTTTTCTGTGGGGTTACATAAAAGGAAAAGTTTTTAAAACAAAACCTGCAGATATGGAAGAATTAAAAAATCGTATTACTCAAGAAATGCGACGTATCACACCACAAGTCATTAATAGTGTCCAGAAGGAATTTATTAATCGGTTAGGTTATTACCAGTTAACAAATGGAAGACATTTTCAACATTTGTTAAAATCAAATTATGTAAACTAGGTATTAGAGTTAAAATGTCGTGTAAAAATCGTAATTTTTAAAAAATGTTACCTGAAAACCCGTGGATTCTATTAATTTCGTATAAATTTTTCTCTTGTTTGCAGCTGCTCATGGCCTACTTTGACTTAAATGTAATATCGAGGCTAATTTCAAAACGGTTGAAGTTAGGTATAGGGAGTGTTACATGAAAAATGCTAAGAATTTTACAAGGAATCCGAAAATGTAAAAAAATTGGGGGTGTCTATTTAAAAAAACAAAGTTGCTACCTGCCCAGCGTTTTTGAGAACACCCTGTATATACGAGGGTTTTTGAAAATATCTCTTGGATTAGAAATTATTGAATTTATTCCATACTTTACGACTTATATATATATATATATATATATATATATATATATATATATATATATATATATATATATATATATATATATATATATATAAGTTGGCGACATGTGGGAAACTTTTTACTATTATTAATTTTACGAAAAATTATTATTAAATTGTTCTTTATAAAAAGTTCTGCATGGTCCGAAACCTAAAATCATCTCATGTTAAATTATTTCAGTCATATAAGAGGTTTGTCAAAAAAGGGCTTCTTAAACTATGGGTCGCGTAGCAAAATTCTGCGGTCGCGAGAGATTTTAATATAGAATATTTATATAAACCATTTTAGAATATTACTAGAGTTGGCAGAATACACTGGACTTGCAGCGTCTAGACACGCGCATTTGTTGAAGGTTTTGAGCTATCTCCACCGACAGCGGTAAAAGATCGATGATCACTATTATTATACTGTGGCTATACATTGTTGGTGTGTTTGCCCATGGATAAATGGCTTAACTTAAATAAGAATGGTAATGACGCAGATGACAATGCTACAAACTATTCTCAGGCAGAACAAAGTATCGGGAAACAGGCATCTAATGTGCGAAAAAGAAAATATGATGAGTCTTTTCTTCAATTTGGCTTCATATTTCAAAATTGTAAGAGTACTGAACAACCTCTTTGTTGGATCTGCAATGAATTATTGGCTTCGGAGGGTATAAAATTATAATATAATTAAAAAGACATCTTGAATCAAAGCATGTATGTCAATAAACCAAAAGAATATTTTGAAAGACTGTTTAAATCTTTAAATAAAGAAAAGAAAATCTTTGAAAAATTTATAACCGTTAATGAAAAATATTTACTAGCGTTATATGAAGTTTCATACTGTATTGCCAAAAATAAAAAGCTGTTCACCATTTGAAAAGATTTTGGGTTACCTGGTGCTATTAAAATGGTAGAAATACTATACTACATGGAAGAAAATATGGCGATGATATTCGAAAAATTCCTTTGTCCTTAGTACAACTCATTACAAGAATTAAAGAAAGCCCCAAATTTTCAATTCAGTTGGAGGAAACAACTGATATTACTAAATTCGCTCAGTGGTTAGTATATGTCAGGTACGTTAAGATCATAAATTTTATTAAGAGCCATGCCCTTAGGAGCCATCCATAAAGTAAGTCACACGTTAATGAGGAGGGAGGGTATCACCGAAGTGTGACATCGTGTGACAAGGGACATTGGGGGGTCAATAGTTTTGTGACGTGACATGTTAAAATTTAAAATACTAAAACGCAAAGTTTGGATTTGAATTGAAAATTTAAAAACTTTACGAACTTGATCTATATTAATTAATAATTAAGCATTCTCGCTATAAGATAATCTCTCATGCAACGTCATTTAACTTCTAGAGCGGCGTTGTAATGCAATTGAGACACTCAAATTCACGAGAATTTTGAATGGTAAGGATTTAAATGGGTTTAAGTTGTCGGCGAGTCCTCACATAGTCTTCTCAATTTAATTGTTTTAACATTTTTAATTTATTAAATTATTTTAAAATGAACAAAAAGATTGATTTAGGTAGTCTTTACCGCAGATTATTCGATGCCTATAGTGCAGCCTATGTTGACAGAAAAAAACAAATCATACAAGAAGTTAACGGAAAATATTAAAATATAATGATAACATTGAAGATAAGACAGAATCAAAAATTAAAGAATTACAAGTGAAATTGACCAAAAAAAGGGGACACTTTTGAGTTTTTTTCAAAGAATCCTTCTTCATCAAAGGAATTAGCAGTAGTAAAGCCACAAGACAGTAAAGTAAGTTCAAAATTTATAATACAACTAATTAGGCTAAATCAATTAAACATCTTTAATTTAGATTATTATAAAATAGTCCGTAATAACATCTTTCTATCTCTGTTTGTTTGGAGTTTTGCTTGATATTTAATACTCGCGGTTGTTCATTTTATTTAATATATTACATGTTTACTTTTAATTACAGGAGGACACTAAACTGAGTAATTCAGAAGAAATTAAAAATGTTACGACAGAATCGAGTAGATGTCAATCACTTCAAATAGTCACCTAACCAACACCTAGTCAACACGCTTTCAAGAATAAAATTATTGTACTCGAATCTGAGCTCAATAGCTTAGTATTAGCACGTGATGCTGGTATAGCGACAGATGATGCTACCAAAAAAACAACAACATTACGAAAATATATTCAAGCAGAAAAGACCTCATTGAAAAGAAAAATCGACGCAGCGGAACGCCAAAAAAAAGTCGTGATACTTAAAAACAAAAAATTTTAGAGCTGTGTGAAAATAATCCTGATGTAGCAACTGCTCTTAAACTTCGAAATGCTTTTGGTCGGCCTAGAGTTGAGGAAAATCAATTCGGTTTACTTGAAGTAATAAAATCAATTGCTCTTTTTGGTGGCGCAGCTTATGATCGCCGTCGTACTGAAGTTATAAGATGTTGTAAGACATTAAACGACTTGCAAGCTGAACTATTTAAGCAAGGCTATACTATCAATCGCTCAGGATTGTATTTGAGACTTCTTCCCAAGCGAGTAAATACAGAGAAAGGTAAAAAACATGTCGTAACCGTTCATGTCAAGCTTTGTAAACCAGACTCTACGTTACATTCAAAGCATAAAGATGGCAAATTTTGTACCGCTACTATACGAAATCTTGAATCTATAGCTTCAATTTTGGGTCCTCGCCAAGTTTTTTTTATCGATGGATGATAAAGCACGTGTACCTTTAGGCATTACAGCAGCTAAAGCTCAAGCACCAATATTAATGCATCTTGATACCGTGTCCAATTGCCAGATCATGATTTTGTAGTCGCTGAGAAACATCAACTTATTCCATCTGTTTATGCGGGAACTCTAATCAAAAAAGATGGTGAAGGATCACCTGAAGCTGTGCCGTACTCTGGTCCTACATACGTAGCAATTCGTAGTGGAAAACATTCATCTTCCAATGCAGAGAATCATGCCATTGTCATTCATAAGCTTTCTGAATTACCGACTTTCGAAAACTTATTGAGAACTAGAGAAGATTTTGTAAAACCTGTATTTATTTTCACATACGATGGTGGTCCTGATGAAAATCCACGGTAGGAGCGGGTTATAATTTCAGCTATAAAACATTTTGAAGATTTTTATTTAGATGCAATTTTTATAGCTACAAATGCCCCAGGAAGGAGTGCATTTAACAGAGTCGAACGACGCATGGCACCTCTTAGTCGTGAACTTACTGGTGTAATATCATGATGCTTTTGGGTCACATCTCGATTCAAGTAATCGAACTACTGACTTGGAGCTAGAAAAATGGAACTTTGAAAGTGCAGGAAATGTGTTAGCTGATATTTGGAGCAAATTAGTCATTGATGAATTTCCTGTAGTTGCCGAATATGCTGTACCAACTGATACCAGACTCGAAGCTAATCTTGCTATGATGTTGAAAAATAATGTTACTTGTTATGCTAATCACGTACGTGAGTCACAATATTTTTTACAAATAGTAAAATGCGAGACTAACACATGTTGCCCAGTACGACGTTCTTTTGGCAATTATTAAAAGGAGGATTCTTACCACCACCTGTGTTGATTAAACAAAAATCAAATGGTTATGTAGTCACAGGAAGTGATTTCAACGAGGCTAAGTTTGCTCCATTATCACTACAATTGTCATTAAATCTCCGAGCATCATCCCATCCGAAACAAGTTCCATACGATAGTTATTGCCCTAATGTCGAGTCATGCATATTTAGAAAGGCGCTAATCAACACAAACAAGAAATGTTACCTGTAGCGAAAATTCGTTCTCAAAGAAATGCGGCTAGACGTGCCCGAGAAATTCTCTGTTCATTGAATGACGACGATGCTTTATGGATGGAAGAGAATGATGTCGACACTTAGGATGTTCCTGACGTTCAAATTCAGAATCGAAAATGAAGTGCCTGATTTACCAGTAATAGCTGATATAAAAGAGTGGATCCAAAGTCCATGGACACTTTATAATTAAGTTTTTTATCTTTAATAAATATATTTAATCGTTTATTATTTACTAACTAGTCGTTTGTTTTTTTTTTTGGTTTTATGAAATGTTCGACTTTATGTTGATTTTATTAGATTATTATTTAATAAAAATAAGTAAAAAATGAAAATAGCCGTTTTCTCTCGATTATTTTTGAATAAATACATAAAATGTGTGAAGTCACATCAGGAGGGGGGTTATAAAAATGTGACAACCTGTGACAAGGACGGGGGGAGGGGTTCAAAAGTCCTAAAATTCGTGTGACGTACTTTATGGATGGCCCAACAACAGACCCTTATTTTCAAATCTCTGTAAGGATACGGATTCCAACTATACAACTTTTTTATTACATGCATATAAGATGGTTGTCAAGAGGTCAAAGTTTAAGATTATTGTTATTAAAGGACGAGATCGAAATATTTTTAACCGAAAGAAAATGTGAACTTGCTGCTTTTTTTCAAAATGACTTATGGCTATACAAGCTGTGTTATTTGTCACATATTTTTGCAAAGTTAAACGATCTCAACTTGTCTCAAGGAAAAAATTGCGATATATTTACTTCAAATGATAAAATTAAGACCTTTATTAAAAATATCAACATTTGGAAAAGTAGGGTCGACAAAAATTCGTTCGAAATGTTTTCCAGTGTCGACAATTTTATAATCGAGAAAATTCATTGTAAAACTTTCAATGTAAAAAATTATTGTAGATCACTTGAAAGCCCTAGAAATATAATTCCGTACATATTTTAATAAATAGTTTGGATTCAAAAGGCGTTTTGGATTGGCTTAAGTGAGATTGATCACCAGCCTGTTAAAGCTCAAGAGGAATTTGCTGAGCTTTCGAGTGACTCAACCCTAAAACTAAAATTTCAAAAAAAGCCCTTGACTGAATTCTGGATCAGAACTAGAACTGAATTTCCCACAATCGCTGATATGGCGTTAAATGTACGTCTGCCATTCAACACTACATATTTATGTGAAGTTACTTTCTCAGCTTTAACAAATATTAAATCCCAATATCGTTCAGCGCTAAAAAATGTTGAAGAAGTCTTATGTCCAGCAGTTTCAAACATTCCACCAAGATTTGATTTGTTATACAATAAAAAACAGGCACATCCCTCTCATAAAATTTTTTACTTATATTTTAATTTAATACTTACTATGCAACTACTTGAATATATTCGAGCGAATTAAGACGGTCAGAATCCACTTTTATTTTTGAAACTATAATAAATACAATTTTATAATTTTTTGTGCAATTTTTAATTTTAGATTTTTGTATGTTTCAAAACGAATTCTAAAACTACATATTTTCATATGTATATTGTTACCTAATAAATAAAAATATTAATTTATTTTTCTTCTATATTTGTACGAGGTCGTCAAGAAACTCGCAATAATAAATGGGGTCGTGAATGACAAAAGTTTAAGAAGCCCTGCTCTAGAGTCTTTTTGACAATATCGAAAATTGTTATAAAGAAAAGATGTTTAGAATTAAAAATAGCTTTCAAAGATTCAACATTGTTTATTTACATTAAAAAAATATTTTTTCTACATTTTCTCTACGATTACGTTGGAAATTTAAGTTTGCACATTAATGCATAATTAATCTAGGATACACTGGCATTTTCTAAAACTCATTATTAAAGTAGATTGTCTAAATATCGAACATTCGAAAAAACGTCAACAATCGTATTTCAAAAAGTGCCACAGTATAAATACTTTTTTCATGCAGTATAACAGTGTTTTTCATAGTTTTTTGAGATCCGTATTGTACAGTTCTATGTTTGACAGACGTATTTGTTCATGAAAAGTTAGACATGCCACCAACATTAAGTCTGGAGGAGAAAATTGAGATTGTGCTAATAGTGGGTGATAAGTATAAAACATTTCGAGAAGCAGCAGACATTTTCAATTTCCGACATCCAGATAAAAATATTCACAATGAAACTGTTAGAAAAATATTCAATAAATTGAATACTTATGGAGATGTACATAATAAATTTAGCAAAATCCAAAGCATGGTAGAAAATAATGACATTGCGTTGCAAGTAATACTCTCTGAAACTGAGCATCCTAAATATCAGTTGCGAAAACGGGCATCTTCCTGGCCAATGTATATAAAAAAGTACAGTTTTAAAGATTCTAAATAAATACAAATATCACCCTTACAAACTTCAAAAAATTCATATTTTAAGACCAGGAAATAATGATAAAAGATTTGAATTCTGTTGTGACATACAGGGAATCTTAGTAGATAACCCATTTATGTGAAGGTGTATTATTTTCACGGATGAAGCAATATTCTCATCAAATGGGACAGATTTTAGACAAAACTGTCGTTGGTGGAGTGATACAAATCCAAATTTTCAAAACAAACGTGTGATACGGAATGTATGGAAATCAAATAATTGGACCTTTTTTATCCGAGAAAATTTGAATGCTGATCCCTATTTGTGCTTTTTAAACAATAAATTATGATGATTTTCTTGACAATCTTTCTTTACTTAAAAGTCAGCAGATATGGTTCCAGCAGGATGGTGCCCCATATCACAGCAGATTAGATGTATGTCGATACATTGAAAATATTTTCAATGGAAGGGTTTTTCTTGTGGGGTTACTTAAAGCAAAAAGTTTACCTTCAAAAGCCATTTCAAGATGTTGACCATTTTGAGAGAATAATTGCATAAGCGGTTCGTAATTTAACTCCCATATGGTTAGCAATGTCTTAAGAAAATTTTGTAAAAGAACTGTTACATGTAAAAACAGAAATGGAGGATATGTGGAGGCATTAGTAAATTCAAGATAGTGATTATTCATTAGTATTTATTGTAACAAAGTAAATTATGCATACAAACTTCATTTAAATGCATGGTTAGATTATTACAAGCTAGTGATTGAGGAACTTAAGGTTATCAGTGTTCGATAAAAATTAAGAGATAATTGTTTTTAAAAGTTTATTTAGAATTGTTTAATCAACTGCTTGTTGTGGCATGTAGTTACTAGGATCAGTCTTTCTTAGCTTGTTATGAAGACAACAAGCAGCCCAAATGACTTTATCTATAGTTTCCGGCGCCAAATCAATAGGTCTCGAAAATATTCTGAATCGCCATACTAGTGTGCCAAAGGTACTTTCTACGACTCGTCTGGCACGGGAAAGACGATAATTAAATATTTTTTCGGCAGTACTAAGACCTATTTTACTGTACGGTTTCATGAGATTTGTCCTCAAAGGGAAAGTATTATCTCCAATAATAACGCCGTATTCAGGCAAGTCAAGAGCCTTGTTTTCCATGGTAATGTTCAACGTACTATCTCTAAATATTGTACTATCGCATGCTCGTCCATTTGCACCTACGTCTATGTGAATAAAACAGTAATCAGCATCAACCATAGTAAATAATATTGTAGGTTTTTTTATAATTGAAATAGACTGAACCGGAACACGGCAGCCTCCGCTGAAGAAATTTATTTACGATTCGGTGGACGATTTATTTCATGTAATTGAATAGGAATGCTTTCACACTCGCCGATATGTCAGTATCGTGTCTTGGCAATTTTCCTCCCAGTTGCACGTGAGTGATGTCAAAATACTGATGTTATTTGTGAAGTTATAATAAAAATGACCAGTTTTAAGTATGATATAGTTACATTGATTGAAATAGTGGAATCTAAGCCCTGTATTTGGGATAAAACCCATGAACACAATAAAAACAAAATACTCCCTGACAAAAGTTGGCAGGAAATATTTCAGTATTTGGAGGATGGATATGAGGAATTATCACAAGCGAAAAAGACAGGTAAGTAGTATCTACTATCTTTTATTTAATAAAATTTAAATTTTTGACAACTGCCAGGGAAATTTTACAGCTTCACTAACAAAATAATTTGCAAAACAAGTGCGTACTCCTTGTCCTGTTTTATAATTTGATTGTGTAGGCGGTAGATTTTGTAATTTAGAACCAGAAGAAATAATCAAGTCTTCAAGATATCCGTTCCTTTTGCGTATTATATTATCGAGTACAATACAAGCTTTAATAATGTTTTTTAGAAATATTAATTGATCTATGGAATATTCGCCATTTGTTGCTTAAAATTCCCAATGCGCTTTCCACATAGCTCTGTGGAGTCGTTGTTTGATACTCAAATTATGATTTGAGAAATCTTTTAGAATATGCTCATTCATTAGAAACGCATTATCGACAACAAAAACATACGGAACTTTTAGCTTTATTTCTGGTGTTAAAGGTCTTGCTTCTGGTATATTTAATTCACCGCTCGTTAGTTTTCTCCAAAACTCAGTACTTTGAAGAATGGAAGAATCGCAATCCTTCCCATATGCTCCAATATCCCATACAAAGTTGCCGATGGTCAACAATTCTCCGATGATCGGCCAAAGTACGGCTACGAACGCTCGGCCAAGCATTGGCATTTTTCAACGGCTTATCATCGTCCGCCGTAATAATACACACTATAAATAATTCGCGATCCTCAGCCGATCCTTGGCCGATGCTATGACGTTTTTTTTTGGCTGCGCATGCGTATTGAAAATTACATCAGCTGTTCGGTAATAAGCAGTTATTGAGGAACTAGAAACTATATAGCAGAGCATACACGGTCAATAAAACTGACAGTAGGTATTGATAAAAGTACTGAAGGTGCCCTTCTTCAGTATTTTCTGTGATTACACGATCATTATTACTGAAAGTATTACTGATGTTCGTTTAATTCACACGGTCATTATTACTGTCAATATTATTCGTCAGTTCCCGCTTTCCATCCTTTAGTAGATAACTTAACATGGATAGAGCCTGTTTGGCAATAGTTATAGCTTCTGCTGTTGTAAAAAAAAGAAAAAAAAGAAGAATATGGGTTAAGGATTGGCTGTTGGAAAGAGACAGGTACACCCATTTAAACCTATTGAATGAAATAGTAGTTAAAAATCCTGCAGATTTCAAAAATTATTTTCGAATGAGTGAAACAACGTTTTTAACTTTATTGGACATGGTTTCACCTCATATTAAAAAGCAAGACACTAATATGAGACAAAGTATCAGTCCAAAAGAGCGACTCGCTGTTACTTTGCGATACCTGGCGACAGGAAGAAATTTTGCTGACCTCAAGTTCTCAGCATTGATTTCCCCAGCAGCAATTAGTTCAATGATAATTGAAACATGTGAAACTCTCATCTATGTGCTTCGAGATTATATCAAGGTAAGTTGAACAAAAAAATTCAATTAGTAAAATATTTTATTAGTATGTATAGGCATTTATACACTTTACAAAATTTTATTTTATTCAGAAAATGTATGATAGTAGTCCTTCAAGTTATTTTTTGATGAAATGCCGTTATCATCGATTGGATCATAATTGTTATTATTGTTTAAAATCATAATTTTTTGGGGGGAAGTGGTGGTGGTAGAAGGGACATGGACTGGACTAGGAAGGGTTCCGTTCAGTATTTGGGAAGGATTTGATGAATGGAGGCAGGAAGATTGCGGCTCGTTGATTTTAACGGAGTTGTGATGCAGATTCCCCATTGTAGCCTCAAATAAAATGTCGTTTATGGCCTTTTCGGCAAGTATTTTTTGGGACGCATCCAAATTTTGCAATTTTGTAGCCCAAACTTTCGCTAAGTTAAGATTGTAATCTCCTTCTTTTTCCTTGGTCAGGTACTCACACGCTAAATTCAGCAAATCTGATTGTTTATTACATTTTTTTTGTTTTTTGGATTTTCTGTTGTAATTTATTGAAGTCGAAGGCTGAGTGATAACATCGTCCTCTGGAATTATGTTTGTAGTTTCTTGAGCCTAAAAAATAAAACAAGAGTTAAAAAATTCCTCGATGTTCATATTTCATGCTTTAAAAATGATTGACATTCTTTGTAACTAATTACAGCAAATTTTTATTACTACTAATAATAACAATCTTATTATTATTTAAAAAATATTTTTTTTTTTACAGCTTCCCTTAACAGAAGAGGAATGGTTATTAACTGCAGCAGAATTCAGCAAGAACTGCCACTTTCCTACTTGTCTCGGAGCTCTTGATGGAAAGCATATCGCCATAAAAAAACCGGCTAATACCTCCTCTCTGTATTATAATTATAAAGGACACTTTAGCATTGTTTTAATGGCATTGGTCAATGCAAATAAGGAATTTATAATGGTGGATGTAGGAGCTAATGGTAGGATCTCCGACGGTGGGGTCCTCTTTTATACAAAATTTTGGGATTTGTTTCTAAAAAAGCAATTGCATATTCCACCTCCCACAAAGTTACCAGGTTCAGAGGATTATTTTCCTTACGTTTTTGTGGCAGATGAGGCCTTTGCTTTGCACTGCAACCTTATGAAACCATACCCTCAAAAAAAATGTACAAAGGAGCAAGATACTTTCAATAAACGACTGTCCACAGCTCGATGTGTAGTCGAAAATGCCTTTGGCATTCTCGCATCAAGATTTGGTGTGTTTCAAAAGCCAATAAATCTTGGTCCTGACAAAGCAACAAAAATTACACTAGCATGCTGCTATCTGCATAATTACTTAAAAAAGGAATCTCTAAACTTTAGTGCACAAAACGAAATTGAAAGCATAGATGTAGGGGCTAGTCTTCGTGAAGAACATAGTAGGAATGCAAGCGACGCAAAATCCACAAGGGATAAATATTGTACATATTTTAATCTTACATAATAATTTGTCATAATACTTTTGCAAATGTTAATTTTTTATTTCAAAAAATTTAATACTGAAATTTATGGTAAAAACCAAACAATCAAAATCATACCTGTTCCTCTTCCTCGTTTTCCACATCAATCGACGAGTGGGTTTCGAATGGCTGCTCGATTTTATCAAGAAATTGAAGAGCATAAAATACCCATGACGACGGAGTGTAAATGTCTTCGGTACCACATCCAGACCTTTAATAACATAATAAATTCATTTCATATTTTCTTTTTTATATAATTATTATAAAAACAACTATACCTAATGCCTAAATAAAATTTTACTAAGAAAATCAAAATGTTGGTATATATTCTCACCTTTTCGAAGATTCAATTTTCTTAAGTTCTTTTCGAAAATTTGATCTTAATGTATTTATTTTTTTCCTGACATCGGAAATTTCCGCGTTAGGTTTTATTTTTTTGTACAAAGGCAATAATTTATTTAAGGCTTCCATCCTTTTATTTTTTTTCATGTAATTTGGATCTGTGGAGCTCCACAATTCGGGCATGGATTCAAAAGTATGAATAAATAATTTAAGATCTTCGTCCATATTATCCTCCATCTGCAAATTATTTAACAAAATGTAAATGAAGTTATGATTAATATTTTCGTTATTAACCCTCCGAGTACCATGGGGTCCTTTTGGGACCCAACACTTTTACGAGAATTTAACTTTCTCTGCTGTATGACCTTTGTAAACTCCGTTTTAAAATATTGTTTCTTCAGAAAATACAAGAAAAAACAAGTTGCACCTTTTATTTATTTTTGGGCATAAGTTAAAAGATGAGTAAACTTGAAGGTAAAATTCATTATTAGCATTCAAAAACATGTGAAAGTACCAAGTTTCAACTTCCTATTCAATAACCCAAGATTTAAAATGGAAAAAAATATTTGGGGTCCAAAAAGGACCCCTGTGGTACTTGACTTTCATGAGGACCGTGGTACCCAGAGGGTTAAATTCACAGTATTTTAAAAATAATCTTGTACTTACTTTGGATGCACGAGTTTTTGCACAATTTAATAACTGAGGAAGATAAATTTATCGTAATTAAACTTAATTTAACTTAATTTAAATAACGTAATTTAACTTAAATTCGTAAGAAAATAAGCAGGCTTCACGTTTTCAGAGAAAATAAACGGCAACTCTACAAAAAGCAAACCAACGTCGAACTCCAAGATTTCATCAATTAGATGGCACGTGTTTTCACAACCTAAACCCGCCTCATTACTGAAGAATGAAGCAAACCCGGCCACACGGTCATTATTACTGTCAGTATCCCCACTACTCGGCGACCAGAACTGAGGAATGAATGGATTGAAGCATCAATCTTCAGTACCCTCTTCAGTACTTCAATACCTCGGATTACACGATCAGTATTACTGACAATATTTTTCGATACTGTCAGTATTATTGACCGTGTATGCTCTGCTTATGTGGATATTTCTAATGTTAAAATATTTTATTGATAAATAAATAAAAATTTTTTTCAACATGTCTGATCGCGTCAAAAAATTTCGTGCTATAAAAAAAATAATTAACAAAAAAAAATTAAAAAGTAGAATTTTATCTCATATGAGAATTGTAAATAACATGAGTCATGGTGACAGTAATAATAGTGTAAATAATAAAAAAACAGTTGATACTTCTCTGAACAGTGAAAATAATTATTGTATAGTTCATAATGATGTTACTGATGAAAATAGTTTATCAAGTGATATTTTTGTTGAGAACTATATCGAATCTGAAAATGCGTTGGAAAGTGAGGTTATAGTGACTGGTGAAATGGAAACAACTGATGACTCTAGTGAAAATGAAAATGTGACTCTGGAAAACGGTGAAAATTCAGACAGACTGCAAGAAAGACTTCGCGAATGGGCTTTGAATAATAGAGCTAGTCTTCAATCAAATACCATTTCAGAATTACTTGTTTTATTGAGGGAAGAAGGTCATCCTTCCCTCCCTAAAACGGCACAAGCATTATTAAAAACAAAATCTCAACAAGTCGTAGAGTCTATACCATCCTTAAAAGAAACAGACAGTGATTATAAATATCTCGGCGTAGCTGAAGGACTGCAAAAGATGATTGTACCAAAAATATTTCTTGAGGATACTATTGAAGTCCTGATACATATTGACGGAATGCAAGTTTATAAAAATTCACAAATACAATTGTGGCCCATCTCTGTTAAAGTTTTTAATCCTAATTACACAACGCATCCATTTGTTGCTGCAATTTATGGTGGTGATTCTAAACCCGCCAATGTTAAACAATATCTGTCAGATTTTGTGAAAGAGTGTAAGACATTAATTAAGCATGGAATCACAATTGATAATAAAAAATATGCTTTCAAAATTATCGCTATAGTTGCTGATTCGCAAGCTAGATCATTCATTAAACGTTGTAAAGCTGCAGGTACTTTTTATGCATGTGAAAGGTGTACAATTAAAGGAAAATCTGTAGGAAAGAAAAGACATAAAAAAAGAGTTTATCCAGAAATGGATTGTGAACTTCGTACCCGCGAAAGTTTTAACAATCGTACTCAAGAAGAGCATCACAAGGAGGGAAAAAAATCCTCTTTACGGAAGCTGCCTGATTTTGATCCTGTGGGTTCAGTTGTTTTAGATTCGATGCATTTATTGCACCAAGGAGTTATGAAGACTATGTTTGAATCTTGGATCTTGAGAACGAGTATTGCGCGATTAAAAGTAAAGAAAGTTATCAAACTCCGAGAATACTTTTTAAAACTAACTAGTTCTGTACCTTGTGAATTCCAAAGAAAAAAATTCGATACAAATGACTTAGCAAGATGGAAGGCAACTCAGTTTCGTTTTGTGTTATTGTATTGTGGACCAATAGTGCTGAAAGAAATCTTAGATGAAGAAATGTACCAACACTTTTTGCTCCTGTTTGTCGCTGTTCGAATTTTACACTCAAAAGAACTCATGATAAATTTTAATAGTTACGCTAGAAATTTGTTACGGAAATTTTTTTATTTATTACCGTCATTCTACGGCGAACAGTCTCAAACATTGAATATGCATAATGTAATACATGTACCCGATGATGTATTAAATTTAAATTTATCTCTAAGTGAATCAGCGGCGTTTTGGGGTGAAAATTATATTGGCAAAATGAAAAAACTAATAAAATCGCCATACAAACCTCTGACTCAAGTACTCAATAGATTATCTGAGCTGGAAAATGAGGCGGTAATTAAAATAAAGAAAAAAAATAATGTTGAAAAGTGTTTGATAGATAGTTCATCTTTTTTTAACTTTGAAGGAATAACGTACTTCAGTGTTTCAAGTGTGATTATTAATCAAAATTATTTATGTGACAAACATCCAAACAACATTATTTTATTAAAAAACAATCATGTGATTTTGATTGATAAAATATTGACAACAAAAACAAAATTACCTAAAAAAAGTGAGATTTACATTCTTGGTCATAAAATGTTGAACACGACTGATTTTTTTAATTACCCTAGTGCTTCATCAGACGTCGGAATTTTCATGGGAGAAGAATTTTCAGAATCTTGTGAGATATACTCGACAGACTTAATAAAAAATAAATGCATACTGTTTGATTGTGATGACATGAAGTGTGCTGTGTCTTTATTACACGAATAATCACGTAAAATTACTAAATGGATAAATATAAAAGTATAAATAATGTTCATTGTAAAATAAACGTAGTTTGTGGTGACACTGAAGTTGTCAGACATTAAAATTTTTTTTAGAATTTTATAATAATTAAATTATAATAAAAAAAAATTTAATTAAAAAATTCCACATGTGAAAATTAATAAAAATTAAAAGTGAAAATTTTTCGAAGCATTTCCTTATTGTAATTAATTTGTCATTAAAATTTTTTAATTTGACAGCTGACCACTAACTTCAGTATTATATTTTGCGTATTAAAAAAAATAAAATTATTTTACAGAAAACAAATAAAGTTTAAAACTCAAGTGTCGACATCTGTATACATGCGGTGTATATGTCACGATAAATATATTTATGTATTCAAATTAATAATATTAAAAATATTGTTGTGTATAACCTGTAAACATTTTCGTGAACAGTATAAAAAAAGTTTATATACTCATAATTATGTGTATAATTAAAATATACTGAGTTTTTTAACTAAAATAAAGTAGCAGTGTACGTACTACGAGTGTAGGTAAATAACAACCACACGAACACAAATATACACGCATCGATAAGCTATAGATGAAACTAAACAGTGTGTATAAAGAGATGTTAGTATGTAGGTGTGTGCGGTGGTAAAAACTCAGTAAATGTATAGTAGTGTGTGTAAATACGTGAAACTATAAGTAGCTATCGAGACTTGCTTTCCCTCGCATTTGTTAAAGCTTTGCGACATTCAACGTACATTTTCGCGGGTGAACCATCTTGCCTCGTGATTATAACCTAAAATCCTATTATTATTTTCATGTAAAAACATACTTATTATTAATAAAAATTAAAATTTTGGAATAATATTGTTAATTAAAATTATCGTCTGTAAAATCTAATTGATATTTTTGATATTTAGTTTAGTTTGAACATTAAAACGGATATAATTTACAATGTAAGTATACTTTTATGATTGATTTCGAATTAATTATTTTAAAATTATAATTATCAAAATTGATTTTTTTTTTAGATGACCGAAATTGTTGATGATAATGAACTTGATGATGTAGAGCAAGCTACTCTGTACGCAATTATTTGTTTTTTACCAAAAAAAGACGATGGTCCTTTAGAGATTGATTTGGTTCCGTATTCTTGGCTTGATCATGATGGTGATAAACTCTTATGCGCGTACCCGAATACAAAAAAAGATCTTAAAAAACGGGATGAATACTTGAAGAATTTATCACCACCAAAAGACAAATGGCCACGGTGTGAAATTGAAATTATTGCCTGCTCTGGTAAGTAGCAAATTTATTTTTGTTCTCTTTTTTAGCCATCGAAGATTGACGATGCATCAATACGTTAATTGATAGATATTTACAATATTTTATTTAAACTTAAATTATTCAATTAAACAATTGTTTACTACCTATTATTTTATTATAAATATTTTTGAGAAAATTATCATATTTAGAAAATGAATGATGTGGTTTTAGATACCTTAGAGAGAGGACAACGACGTTTAAAACGAGCAGAAACTACCCGTAAGGTTGAGACAGAAACCGCCAGTGATTCAAGTGCTATAAATCGACAAGATTCCAATCTCAACAATATTGTTGTGTTTGAAAGAGACGACATTATAAATGAATTGGGGCAGGTGGAATCTATGGGTTCTGTTACTTATCAGAGCACAGGTTCACGCTCGAAAAAAATAAAAACTTGACAAATCATTGAAGAAGAATGGTATGTTTATAATTATTATTGCTAAACTATTGTATATTAATTAAAGTTGAATAACTATATAATTTATTTTTTCGATTTTTTTCGTTTTAGACGTTGATTCTCCCATTCAGGACCAGCCAAAAAATCAGCAAGCCATTGTAACTGATATCAATTATGATGATATACTGTTTGGTAAGTGTTTATGGTTTTTATTTAAAGAACAATAAATTGAATACTTGTTGATTATTTTCTTTGAAATATTGATTTCTCGTATTTTTCGGAAAAAAAAATTTATTTTCATTAATTATTATTTACCATTCCAACTTTTTACATGAATTAATTTTTACGGATTTGATTGAACCAATTATTCTCTAATTATGATGTGAAAACAACTAATTAATATTTTATTTGTATTTGCATATGCATCGAATTTGCTTACTTTATTTCCAAGTTTTTTTGTTGTAAGAAATATTGATTATTTTATATGTACAAGTCTTGATTTTTCTAGCTAATTTTCTTCTTAATAAATTTTATAATTTTTATTATTAATTACTCAAAATATTTTTATATGTTTTATTATTCACTGTTGTTTATTCACTGTTAGGCTTATGTTGATGGAAAATTTAAAGAATTGTATGAAAAATTGGATGCCTTCAAAATAAGCACTGAGTATGTCGTCAAAAATGAAGCGAAAAAAGTTAAAACTCAAGTTTTAATGCAAAATGGTGAAAACGTCCCTAAAATGACCAAAGTAACTGTTATGGAGCCTTTTAAAAATATGTTTCCCATCAATGACAAGGCGCAATTTTTGATTTTTGATTAGAACCTGGAAAAAGATGATGAAAAAAATAAATTGAAAAACTTATTTAGAGTCATAATGTACGGTGAATCAGATATTACAGTAATTATAAGAAAAACTATATCTGAGGTAATTACACCTACGGTGCAATTAAATTATTCTGGCACTGGGAGAAGAGTACATAACATTGGCAAAGAAAATTTTAGTGCTACTCATACTTACAATTGCTTAAAAGGTATGATGTATATGTTTAAAATCTACATTTGAATAAATTTATGTTTTAATTAAAAATATTTTTAATTTCAGAGGTTGTTGAAGAAAAGTTTGGAGACTCTGATCAGTCTAAATCATTAAGAGTGAAGCTTGGCAGTTTTCTTGCCAATGCAGGGGACAGAGATGGAGGTCGCCGTCAACGAGCTATTAACCGCGATAACAATATTAACAATAATAATAATAATAATAACGAAAACAATAATAACAGCCAATAATTAATTATTATTTTAAAATTACTTATTTTCTTTTTTAAAAACTTAATTACTTTTGCATTATTTAAACTTATTATTGCGGTGCAATATTCTTTTAAAATATTTAAAATAAAAATAATTTAACATTATAAATTAATATATTTATCAAATAAATATAAATGTTTCTAAATAAAAAATTTTTTTATTTCTAAATTAAAAATAATTAATAATAATAATAATATGTTCGGCAGAGCTTTGTATGCAATGCTTGGCCGACATTCTAATGTTACGCTCGGCCGCTGCTTGAATCCTATGCTCGGCCGATCACAGGATCCGATATCGGGATGGCGTTACAACCCGATACTCACCCAGTCTTCGGCCGACGACATATTCGGATACTTGGCCGATACTTTTAAATCGGCTGCCTGGCTTGGCCCATTAATGGGCCGATCCTCATTCTTTGTATGGGATCCACGAATAAAAAGCAGTAATCTACATCGGCGATTGGCAAAACAATTACAGAGTAATATTTTTTGTAATTAAAATTCATCGACCCTGCACGTGGAAAGTTTTCGACCTGAATATGTTTCCTATTAATAGCACCAAGGTACTGAGCAAAATTGGTTTTTTTCTGGAATTCAGTGGCTATTTCTATCCAGTATTTTTGTTCCATCTCTTTGAGGTAAAGGGGTCGGAATGTATTGGAATACCGAATACTGCACACAAAGTTTATATTTTTGCTTAATGTAGAAATTCCAATTCTATGAGTATAATGCAGCTCTGTCAGCGTGCAACCCGTAGCTAAGTATTGCAATTTCAGTCAGGTTCAAACAGAAGACCACAACTGAAGCAGATGAGGAGTTAACATCAGACTCGCATTCAAATTCGCAAACACAGCCTACTCCATCAACCTCTCGATCAACTTCCGGTGAACATCGGACAAGATCAAAAAGGCAAGTGGATGAAATAGGCCAGAAAATGCTTCACATTTACAAGATTCTCGGTCCGATCAAAAAATATTACTCATGTCCTTTATTCCATATATTCGAGATATGGACTGAAACAGAATTAATGGATTTTCAAATGGACATTTTAACGACAATAAAAAATATTAAACGACGACGTATTCAAAATCAACGGCTTTCCCAACAGCAACCTGTTAATCTGACACAACAATTGTGTAATCTTCCACAGACTTCGCCTGCGATGAGCGACTCAGACTCCTACCAAAGTTCGCTCCAAGGTTTTGATTATCAATCGCCTCCTCCTTCGATTAACATGGAACAGCAACAAGAAGATTTTTTACAAACTACAAAGAGACAAACAAGTATCAGCTACTATTTAATGAAACTGCTTCATTTGACACTGCGGAATAGTTTTTCTTTACGGTTTATTAGTTTCTTTATTTCTTATAAGAACGTATTCTTAAGTTTTCTTTTATATAAAACACTGAGTTATTAATAAAACTTAAAACAAAATAATATGTCTTACCTTATTGTCACTGCCAGCATTTCTTCGGTTGGTATGCTCAATCTAAATCCAGTATCTTGCTTTTTGATCAACTTCATTATTTTCTCTAATATGTAATCAAAGGTATTTTTGCTCATACGAAAATAATTAAAAAACTTATTTAGGTCTTCAGCCAACTTCTCAAACAGAGTATAATAAGCACCCTCTAAATATCGCACATTAATAATTGGATGTACCCATAAATACCTTTGCTTGCATCGTTTTTTTGCGCCTCAAATATAATAAATATAGTAAATACAATTTGTTGAGTCCTGCCATTATGAACGACAAACAATAACTGCATGTACCGTGTCGTTAAATGTGTAAATCAACTGTCGGGTATCGTGTCGGCATTGTTGTCGTGTCGTTATCCTGTTGTTGCCGTGTCGCCTAATGTGGAAGCGCCAAATCAAATATAGACGAAAACAGGATAGATAGAATTTCTAAGAAAAGAATATCATGACTAATAAGGCTGACGCCACCACTAGCAACACATCAACTGCAAGTTCAGATAATGAAGATGAAAACATAGTTAGTGCTTCTGCAGCGTTTACTTGCTTAGATATTGCCTTGCGCTGGTTTGAAACACAGGCCGAGAGCGACCAGTATCAAATATCTGTTCTCAAAAAAGTACGTGATCTAGCCACTCGTAAGCGGGTAGGCTTGCTTCGGCAGACGAAGATTCAAGATTTTTTAAGTGATAATTGTAATTAGTAAAGACTAAACTTTGTCATTAAAGATATTCATAAATGTAAATAATATGGTTTTCATTTACCTGTACGTAAATTTGTATGGCTGAATCAATATACATACATACATATGTACATTAGTTCGATTATCCGAAAATACCGGTTTTCCGAACACCCATGTCCCCCAATTAGTTCGGATAATCAACGCTCTACTGTAGTGGAGTTCACTCATATAGTCCTAGAGACCGAGGCAAAGACTCAAGCTTTGAAAGCATAATACTATTTCTACGTTTTTGTATAATCACTGGCACACTATTGATAGATGGAACACAAGATGATAGCACTTTATTCCGTTACTCTCAATTCATCAACCAAGACCGCCATAGAGAGGGAGTGAGAAAAGAGATGAATTACTATATTACTGCTCTTTTCAATAAAGCAGAGAATGGGAAGCCCAAAACGAAGGCAAACGGAAACCGCAGGACCCCAGTCTTTAATTACAGGTATAAATACAAAGTCGTCCAACGACTATATCGATCTGATCGAGCCGCTTTGGCGCGTGATAACCTAGACGGAAAACCGCTCTGGGGAGACGATGTACTACCTGACATTGCGTCAAATGAATCCGAGTATAGGGGCATATCCCTTCCTCCTAGACAAAGAACCAATCATGAATCAGAAAGAGGAATATTACCTGGGCCAGCCAAGGTAGGCTGAGGTGCTCCGAGGGAATAGAACAACACTTATCCCTAAAGGAGGGGACCGACGTTTGATTAATAACTGGAGACCGATCACGATATTATCGGTCATTGTCGGATGTTTCGTCGTGTTTTTGGTAAGCTCTTTCGACGTTACTGATACACGCGAATCAAAGAGGCTTTATGAAGATCGATGGTGTCTTGTTGAATAACATATCACTCCAAACGCTTATCGAGGAAAGAAGACGTACAAGCGATACAATATCTTGTCGCTGGACCTTTCTAAAGCCTTCGACACAGTATCGCAATGATCCATCCTGCGAGCTATGAACAGGTTCGGCATAGACGAAATAACAAAAAAGTATATAATGGACTCGTATCAAAAATCTTATACTATAGTTTCTGCAGGCAACAAGAAAACAAGACATGAAGTTATCAGAATTTGCGTATGTGGATAACCTAGTGCTGTTGGCAGAGTCTGTCAAGGGTGCCACAAAGCAGCTAAGAACTGTTACTGTCTTTGCGAAGCGAGGGATGTCGATTAACCCGATAAAGAGTGTTGCCATATTGGTTATCGTCATCCGAAACAAACACTCGTATGTGGTTACTCGGCCTCTATTCGCGGCAGAGGGTCAGTTCATCCGCCAATTAACACCTCAGGATATGTTTAAATACCTGGGCAGGCGTTATGGAGTCATGGGACAGACTCGATCCACCATTTCCGGCCTCAAAATCCAACTCGAGAGAATTAAGAAAGCAGGACTTCAACCAGCACAGAATCTTGACATCATTAAACACTTCTTGTTGCCGCGCATTCAAGATCAATTACAAAGCGCCATAGTCACCAATAAGACTCTGAAAGCTGCTGATATGATCATTAGAGTATCCGTAAGAAAGTTTCTTGGTCTGAACCGATCATGCGCTGATGCTTATGTGTAGTAATAAGTGCCCGCGATAATAAGAAGACGCTTCAGTAACTTAATAAATAGTGCTACACCAACAACGGCAGCTGTTCTTTCCATGCCATATAGCGTCAAACTTTATGAAAAACTATTGATGTGGACAAATAACAGCGGTGGCAGCAGTAGCATCATCGCTCGGCAGATTATCGAGAAGTTGAAAAGCGGATATTCTGGCAATGGTCTTCTACCTACTAAGGGAATCCCATTCAATCCACTACAAGAGAGAAAATGTAGGATGGGATGTGATCGTAACGAGTCACTTAGCCATGTATTACTAAAATGTCCTGCGTCACATTGGCAGAGAATAAGGCGGCACAACCAGCTCTTCACGCATACGCGAAAGATTACCGAGAAGAAAGGATGGGTAATAGAAGTTGAACCTCACATTAGATGCATCGACGGCGCATTGAAGAAACTTACTCTGGTACTCCAGAGGGGTTCCAGAACTATAGTGTGCGACATTGCCGTCAGCTGGGAGGGACCTAGCTTCCTATCCCTAGCTGCTCTGAATAAGAGCGATATTTATAGCGAACCACGCTTCCTAAATGCCATGAAATCCCGATAACCTGTGAAACAGGCCCCTCTAGTCGTGGGAGCACGCGGAATCTGGTGTCAAAAAACTAATATCATTTCCAGTATTTTCGGCTTTTTTAAGAAAGACATCAGATCTTACCAAAACTATTATTGGCAGCCTATCCATTCATTGTTATTTTATGGCTTAATATTAAATAGTCTAATGAAACAACAAATCTGTTGCGATTCAACATACTGTAAATACCATAATCGTTAAGACTTTCACAATTTTATGAATTTTCAGACAATGACAAATGTCGAATGTCCTTTGTACCTTTAAACCCCTAATAAATAACTCTCTCTCCGCAAGAGACCAATCGTTAAATTTCTAAAGTGTCACTAATAACTTTCTCTCAAATAAACACAAAAGCAATTACTATTGAAAACTTTTGAAAACCTTCATTATACTTTTACAAACTATTCCAAGTTCATCTGGTTAACCCTTATACAAACAAAAGAGAAATTTCAAAAAATCTGTTTGAAAAATATAGATTCTTTTTATTGCTTCACGATAATTAACACAAAATATTACCACGATATTGGGATACTTTTAACCCCCATTTTAGCCCATATAAATAAAATTTAACATTCATGCACGAGAGAGTAAGAGAGCAGAAAGTAACACAGTAAAGAACAGTGAGAAAAAAGAATCCACAGTAAACAGAAACTAAACATACTGTGCGCGTTAAAACTAACGAGCTATATCTAAATCAACTTAACGATTCTCTCTCACTTATCAACTCATAAAAAATCTTAACCTTACAAACGGGCAAAATTACGATTTACCTGAATAATCAAATCATCTCTCGCGTTACGACGCAACATAAAACGTGCAATTTTCTGTTACTTCGTTCAAGAATAACCGGAAAAATATACATATAAACTTCGCTATCTTTTGTAACCAACTATATATCACTGTGGACATTCTTCTTGATTTATCTTGTTGCTTATTTTGTACATCGATTTACGTGTAATATTGTCGTATTTAAGTGTTTTTATAAACGTTACTTAAAATTACGACTGGTCCTTCATTCCACAACCTCGTCGAAGAAAACAACACATCTACTTGGGTGCTGTAGTGAATGACAAACACGACAGTCCACTTCATCCAACTAGTTCATTACAATCCCCCAAGATTGGTCCTTCGAGCCGGATCTAAACCAGTGCAACTCTAAACTAAACAAAATCTCATACACGTAAATCAAAGTGATCTCTCTCGCTAAGCAAAGTAAACTCTATCGCCAAGCAAAGTGCAAGAAAGTGAAAAGAACAAGTCATCAAGTGTGCCATCAGAAACATACAACCGATCGAATCATCTATAAACTCACACCTGTAGGCAAGAAACCGCAGGTATCTCTCATCGCTGGATTGGAAAAGGTCAGTTTATTCCAATTTTATTACGCATCAACGTTTCGCTCAAGAAAACTTAAGAAAAAGACATTTATCTTTAAACTCTGTTGAAAAATTGCTTGCAATATTATTCAATTTTATATTTAATTGTAAAAACACTGATTTATATAATATATAAAGCATTCCCAGCATCTGATTATATCCGATAAAAATATCGTTAACTTTTTCGCTCTTAAACTTAAAATAAACAAACAACAATGGATTTAAAACATTTAATCAGCGAACGTGAATCTATTAAAGGTGAAATCACCAGAATAACTGAACAATTAGAATCAGAATTAAATAGTTTAGATGTCTTTGATCTGGAAATTCTACAAGAGGAAATTATCAAAAACTTTGAACAGTATAAAATCACACAAAATAAAATAGAAAGTTATACACCCAAAAAAAAATGAAAAAGAAATTCCAGATCAAGAAGATAGGAACAAAGTAGAAATTTATTATCGTAAAACTAGGAGTCAATTAGCTAGAGCAATCAAAAAATTAACTATATCTGAAAGTAGCTGTAATGAGTCAGTTAGGGAAAAAAGATTAGATTCAAACCACAACTCAGGTACTAGATTACCTGAAATAAAAATAAAAAAGTTTTCAGGAAATCACACTGAATGGGAAAGTTTTTACAACTTGTTCAAAACTAGTGTTCTCGAAAATCCGCAACTAAAATCAGATGCTGAGAAATTATATTATTTAAAAAGCTATTTAGAAAGTGATGCACTACATATTGTAGACGTTTTACAAGTGAACGATAGAAACTTGCAAGTAGCTATAAACTTGTTAAGAGAAACTTATGAAAACAAAACAAAAATTGTACATGTATATTTCTCCGAATTATTGAACATACCGCAATTAAGTAAGCACAATCCTACCGAACTTTCAAAATTTGCTACTATCTGTAGGCGTAACTGGACACTCCTACAGAATCTTGAGCTTGATCACAAAGTTTTATTAGAGGCATTAATAACTTATCTTTATCAACAAAAATTAGATCATGGTTTCAAAAAAGAGTTTGAAAAATGCAGGAACAGGGATACCTTACCAACAGTAGATGAATTTTTACAATTTCTTAAAGAGGAAATTGAAATACTCGACAATGCCACTTGTAAAACTAGCCAATCGCAAACTTCGCAAAACTCATTTTCGCACAAGAGGTCACAAAGTAAAGTAGCGTTTCATTCGCAATCACAACCAAAGTTCAATAAAAACTCAAACAATCAATCATCTCATCTTAAGAATAATTCGATTAAACAAAATCAAAACATGGACGGATGCGTTATGTGTTCAGACACTGCACATAAAATTTATACCTGTGAAACATTCCTATCGTTGCCCATTACTAAGCGTAATGAATTTGCCAAAACCAAAACATTGTGTGTAAACTGCTTAGGCACTAGACACAGTGCTGAAACCTGTCTGTCACAGAAGTCATGCTCCCATTGTCATAAAAGACATCATTCTCTTTTACATTTTCAAAACTCAATCAATGTAGAACAAAGACATTCGTGCAATAACAATTTCAATCCACATAGTAACTCTAAATTCAGGACAGGCCGTCCACATCTCAAAGCATCCAAGAAAATCAAGCACGTCCAAATTCGTCTAGTCTATCAGCTCTCTCGATAAAAAACAACTTAGTGTTGTTAGCAACTGCACAAGCAACAATTTATAATCGACAGAATCAACCTGTTAGGGTAAGAATTCTTCTGGATAATGGAAGTCAGAATTCCTTTATCAGTAAAAAACTTGTACAAAAACTCAACTACACCCCGTACAAGAAAATCTTAAACATTTCAGGTATATCTGAAACTAGTACTTTGTCTAACGAAATGTTGGACATAGTGCTACACTCAAATGTTGACCCCTCGAAGAACTTCGAAATCTCTTGTGCTGTACTCGAAAAAATTACCACGACTATTCCGCAAGTGAAAGTGAATGTAGATCACATAACAATTCCTTCGCGGATTGTGAACAAATTAGCTGACAAAACTTTTGCCACACCCGGTAAAATAGATCTGTTAATAGGAGCAGATGTTTATTATGAATTGTTAACTTATGGTCTCATCAAACTAGGTGACGGCCTACCTACTCTCTTTAATACCCATTTGGGTTACGTTATCTCGGGAAGACTGAACTCCCAACAAGAATCAAAAAACTCACACACTATCTCGTATCATGTAGCCAGTGAAACCGAAGACCCTAACCCGGACACTGAATTACAAAACACTCTCTGCAAATTCTGGGAGATCGAAGAACTCCCAAACCTAAAATCTCTATCAACCGAAGATGAACTGTCAGAATTCATCTTCAAAACCACAACTAAAATTCTCCCGAACGGACATTTCCAAGTGGATATTCCATCACAGAACACAAAAAGTTAGGTGACTCCCTCGCAGTTGCCAAAAGGAGATTTTTCTCTTTAGAAAAACGCTTACACCAAAATCCCGACCTCTATTCGGAATATAAGAAATTTATTCATGAATACTTATCTCTAGGACATGCAAAATATGTACCACTATCGTCGCAAAATTCACGTTGCGAAAACAAATATTTTATCCCTCACTTGCCAGTTTATCGACAAGACCGAGTTACGACTAAGCTGCGAGTCGTATTTGATGCTTCTTGTAAAACCAGCTCTGGTTATGCATTAAACGAAATTTGTCTCAAAGGTTATCAAACTCAACCCAACCTATACGACATATTGTGTAGGTTCAGAACCTTCAAATACGCGTTGATAGTTGATTTGGAGAAAATGTTCAGACAAATTCGAATAAATCCCAAAGACCTATTCCTCCAAAATATTTTGTGGAGAGACTCAGCAAAAGAACCATTAAAATGCATTGAATTACAAACAATAACTTACGGTATGAATTGTAGTCCATTCCTCTCAACGAGAATTCTGAATGAGATTGCAAGTACCAATAAAAATCTTCCTCTAGCCTCCGACGCTGTTCTTACGCAGACGTATGTAGACGACATTTTAACAGGGTGTGATTTAACCGAATCCCTTGAAAAACTCTATTTGGAACTTAAATCAATGCTTGAACCAGCTGGTTTCCACTTGCACAAGTGGGGATCTAACTCTCAAACCTTTCTAAAAAAGATATCGCAGACTCGAATAACTGAATTTGACATAAATTTAGATCAATCTCCGTCTAAAGTCTTAGGCGTAAAATGGAATCCCATAAGTGATGAGTTCCAAATATCGGTACCCACTGAACTCGTCAGTGAGGACAATATCACCAAGAGAAATATCTTATCACACATTTCACAGTGCTACGATCCTCTGGGGTTTGTAAACCCCGCTATCGTTAAGGGAAAAATGCTAATGCAGAAAATCTGGAAATTAAAGTGCAACTGGGATGATAAGATCACCGACAAAGAAATAAATAGGAAATGGCAAGAATTTCTAAGCACCATCTGCCAAATCAAGGACTTAAGAATTCCTCGTCTTATCTTCAATAACAAAGAAATAAGCAAAATCGAACTTCACTCCTTTTCAGATGCGAGTACTGAAGCGTACGGCGCATGTGTCTACATTAGAACTATCTACACTGATAAAACAGTTTCATGTGTGCTGATATCAGCAAAATCACGCGTCGCACCTCTGAAAACTATCACAATTCCCAGACTTGAACTCTGTGGAATGCTATTATCCGCGAACCTGACTCAAGGAGTCAAAAACATTTTGGAACCTAAAGTCGACATAAACTCAGTTAACTTATGGACGGACTCTCAAATTGCACTGTGTTGGTGCAAAAGCCACCCAAGTCGATGGTCGACATTCGTATCAAACAGAGTAGCGAAAATACAAGCGCTAACAACAAATTTCCAGTGGCGGCACGTAGGATCAAGCGATAATCCCGCTGACCTGCTGTCGCGTGGAAAATTCACACCTGAAATCTACTCCATGTGGTTTAATGGACCCAAATTACTCAATGAGTTCAGTTCAGGTTTCCCCCAATACGAGATTAATAAGAATCTCGTCAACGTACCTGAGGAAAGAAAGGTATCCCTGACAACCATTTCCGAACAATGTAACTTTTGGCAAAACATCTTTTCAAGCTTCTCTTCATTTTCCAAATTACATCGCACTGTGGCGTACGTCCTACGATTTACACACAATTCGATAAACAAAGAAAATCAATTCAAAGGACCTCTGTCAGTCAGGGAACTAAATTCATCATTAAACTTCATTATCAAACAAGTTCAAAATCAGTCCTTTTCAACAGAAATAGCGGAACTTTCAAAAAATAAAAACACCCTATCTTATTACCTTCAAAAAATCATATAACTTCCCTTATCCTCAAACCACAGCACGTTCGTTTAGGGCATGCTGGCGGACAAAACGTCTTATCTAATGTGCGATTGCGCTACTGGCCTCTTAATGGTTTAAGGCAAATCAAACAAATAATTAGAGATTGCAAGGTTTGCTACCGCTTGAATGCGCAGACAGCTCGACAGATAATGGCCGACCTTCCGAAAGATAGGGTCACATACTCGCGTCCTTTTCAAAAGGTTGGTGTCGATTTTGGAGGCCCTTTCTTCATAAAATCTTCTACCCTACGCAAAGCTCCCGTAACAAAATGTTACATAGCAATTTTCGTATGCATGGCGACCAAAGCCGTGCATATTGAACTAGTATCCAACCTCACTACGGACGCATTTATAGCCGCTTTAAAACGCTTCGGAGCAAGACGGGGCAACCCCACTGTCATATACTCAGACAACGCAACAAACTTTCTTGGAGCTAGAAATCAGTTGAGAGAACTTTATAAACATTTTCAGAAGAACGAATTCAGCGATGCTATACAAAATTATCTGACTCAAAACGAGACACAATGGAAATTTATTCCACCAAGATCTCCACATTGGGGAGGAATTTGGGAGGCTGCTATTAAAAGCGCCAAGTATCACATCGCAAGACTCATCGGCTTAACAAAACTAACATTCGAACAATTCTCAACTATTCTTAGTCAAATCGAAGCAATATTAAACTCACGGCCGTTGAGTGCCTTATGTAACGATCCGTCAGATTTTCAATATCTCACTTCTGGTGATTTCCTGATCGGATCAAGTCTAACAGCCTACCCAGAGAAGGATTTAACACATGCACCAGAAAACAGACTTAAATTTTGGCAGCAATGTGCGAAAACTCAGCAACTGTTTTGGAAAAGGTGGTCTGTGGACTATTTGAATAGACTGCAGAATAGACCAAAATGGCTTAAAACTTATGAGAATCTACAAACAAATGATCTCGTCCTTTTGAAGGAAGAAAACGTTCCACCTCTTAATTGGCCTATGGCAAGAATCATTGAGGCCATAAGCGGACCTGACGGAAAAGTCAGGGTCGTACGCCTAAAAACTAAAACAGGCGAAACTACTAGGGCTATAACTAAGCTGTGCCCACTCCCCAAACAAGACACCGTGTCTTGCGAGGGTCATAATTAACCATGGAAACATGTTAATCATTAGCAACTTGCTAATCCACCTCAATTAGCAGTTGCGACTTTGTTAGTTGTAATAATAGGTTAAAATAACTTTAGTTTAATTTTACCCTTATCTATAATTAAAAAGTTTCTATCTTTCTTGTCCTATTTTTCCCGCTATCGCGCTTTCTTTCTTAAATGAAGCAGAGACTTCATTTCCGGCGGGAGAATGTTGCGATTCAACATACTGTAAATACCATAATCGTAAGACTTTCACAATTTTATGAATTTTCAGACAATGACAAATGTCGAATGTCCTTTGTACCTTTAAACCCCTAATAAATAACTCTCTCTCCGCAAGAGACCAATCGTTAAATTTCTAAAGTGTCACTAATAACTTTCTCTCAAATAAACACAAAAGCAATTACTATTGAAAACTTTTGAAAACCTTCATTATACTTTTACAAACTATTCCAAGTTCATCTGGTTAACCCTTATACAAACAAAAGAGAAATTTCAAAAAAATCTGTTTGAAAAATATAGATTCTTTTTATTGCTTCACGGCAATTAACACAAAATATTACCACGATATTGGGATACTTTTAACCCCCATTTTAGCCCATATAAATAAAATTTAACATTCATGCACGAGACAGTAAGAGAGCAGAAAGTAACACAGTACAGAACAGTGAGAAAAAAGAATCCACAGTAAACAGAAACTAAACATACAGTGCGCGTTAAAACTAACGAACTATATCTAAATCAACTTAACGATTCTCTCTCACTTATCAACTCATAAAAAATCTTAACCTTACAAACGGGCAAAATTACGATTTACCTGAATAATCAAAATATCTCTCGCGTTACGACGCAACATAAAACGCGCAATTTTCTGTTACTTCGTTCAAGAATAACCGGAAAAATATACATATAAACTTCGCTATCTTTTGTAACCAACTATATATCACTGTGGACATTCTTGTTGATTTATCTTGTTGCTTATTTTGTACATCGATTTACGTGTAATATTGTCGTATTTAAGTGTTTTTATTAAACGTTACTTAAAATTACGACTGGTCCTTCATTCCACAACCTCGTCGGAGAAAACAACACATCTACTTGGGTGCTGTAGTGAACGACAAACACGACAGTCCACTTCATCCAACTAGTTCATTACAATCCCCCAAGAAAATCCATTTAAGTACACCTTCGGGCGGAAATCATACATGATTTCATACACATACAAATTCTGTCAAGTGAATATAGAGTAATCAAAAAAGAATATATAAAAGAAATTCAATTAAAAAAATATAAAAGCTGGGACAGATTTGTGGAACACCATGAAGTGGTGAAGATATAATGTCCTACAATGCTACACACTCAAAAAACCAAACGGAGAATACACAAAAGACAGACAGATATGAAATTCCGGAATCTCACATGAGGAGATTAACTGAGAATGAAGTAAGTGTGTGCATCCAGCAGAGTAAGAGAAAGAAGGGCCCAGCCCGATAACATTCACGTTGAGACGCTGCAAGCACTAGACGGTGAAATTACAGACATATTAAGTGCGCTCTAGAATGAATGTTTGCGACCAGAAAAATTTCCAAACATTCACAAACAAGCAAACATTTTAATAATAAGAAAAGTGAAAATAATTATTCATCGCTATCAAAGACGAAATCCTCATGATTCTGTGTGACGTTCCGTCAAACATGAAGGAAGAGGAAGTCAAAGAATCAATATTTATTCAAAATCTGATTGAAGATACAGATGAAAATCGGTATAAAATATCGCTAAACATAAGATTTGAAATAGGCCCGGCCCGAGGGGTAAGCAGACAGTGCATCTGTAGTGGAGGTTACTACATCTTTAAAAAGAAACTTTTAATTAATAATATAAAGGACTATTTGGTTGTATCAAGGTGCTTGGATGTGATAGCAAACACTGTCCAAAGACTGAAAACAGCTGCAGCCATTGCGGAGAACGTCATAGTCATGGGAAATGGAAAATTATTTTAGAAATTATATACTTTTCCTAGGAATGGTTACAATACAGATTACATACATATCCGGCGAAATAGGATCGAAGAAGCGTTGTTCCTTCAATAGGGATATTGTTTTGAAAGTGAAAAAGTCCATGAAGAGAGGATCATCCCTAAAAGATACTGATATAATTGTTTTAGGAGCAGCTAAAGAACTTATTAAAGAATTTCGAGGATCCAAGAAAGTTGATGTTCTTCGAGGAATACTGGTAGCAAAGTCTGGAGGCTTCTTACCAATCATACCCCAGTTTACTGGACTATCAGCACTTGGAGCGTTGTCAAGTGGAGCTGCTGGGATAGCGAAGACTGTATTTGACGCTAAACACGCTTAAAAAAAGTTGGAGGAAGACGTACGTCATAATCGAGTAATGGAGAGCGTTGGTAGGTAAGAGCTTTGGAAAAACCGTTCGAATGTCCTAAGTATCAAAAGGATTAGGTTCGGTTCACATAATGAACTTGCAGGTATTCAATATTACAGCCTTCTACCTTCAAGGGAGCAATGTAATAAGACAAATTACATCAGACAGGTTGCCCAAAGCAGGTGACTTGATTTATGGAGCAAATCTTGATTTGGGCTACTTCTATCTTCCCGGTCTTTATCAGTTGGATAGATCTAAATCGATCTTCTGGTCACAACTCTCCCCTAACCAAAAGAAGGAATTAACGCAATACATACACGATTCGATACCCCCTTTCCTAAAGAAATATATCCAGGACATCTCAGAAATAGGAGTTAATATTGTCAGCGAGGTTCCGATTGAAACTTCATTGATTGTTCCAGGACAAGAATTACATATCATTCGCTTGTGCTTGTAATTTTGGAGATAGGGAAATTCAAAGGTGGGTTAAGGGACAATCTAAGGAGCAATATCTTTATATATATATCTGTGGCTTGGTTCTAAAAGGGCCAATGTCAATTTTTTCAAATTTTGTGTTATTTTATCAAAAGTTTCCAATTTAGTAAAGCTTTAATTCTACAAAGGCCAATGTCTAATAACAAACTAAAATTAGTTGTATTTCCATTATAATGTCAGCCAAAGTCATTGCTAGTTATTTCTAAAAGGGCCTATGTTGACATTGGCCCTTTTAGCATTCATACAGATGTTACTTTTTCGAGCTTGAACATGTCTATCCCCTCTTCATACCAACAATGAACTTTATCTGACACTCTCCCTCATTTATTTACTTTTTATCTTAACACGCGGTTTTCAAGGCATTTAGTTCAATATGTCTCATTCTCGAGTTTACAAAATATTAGAACTGTGTCGCAAATCAAGTGTTTCAAAAGGTAAGTAATATTATTAATGCTATAATGTTATAATAAATAGAAAAAATGCTTTTAAAGTCAAACAGAATACTCCTTTAATTCCTTAAAAGTATACAATTGACACTACCAAACATGATAAATTATCAATTTTCTAGATCCTGTTGCTAGTACTAGCAAAAGTCAGATCGAAAGCAATGAAGCGAATCACAATAACAACATCATTGCATGTGAACAAGGTAAATTTTTCGAGTTTTCTATGTCACTTGTTTTAAACATTATGTTTTTTGAAGCATTATGTTCTCAAGAACTGTTCACGAAAACATCTTTTTTTTTTCTTTTGTTTAGAAGAAAGAGATTTGGATTATAATAATAGTTTTCAACCTATGATTGAAGAGGTACCTGCTGAAACCCACAATAATAATGATAATATCACTATCATTGTACAAGGTAAATTTCAACAGTTATCTTTTCAGATTTTAACAAAACTGAAAGCATGTAAATTAATGTTCCCAGCAATTACTCACAAATCATATTTTTTTAGATGAATTAAATTCAAACTTCCCTAGAAGTTTTCAATATACAAATGAAGAGTTACCTTCTGAAAGTTCAGATATCGCTGATTTACTTGCTGAGAGTTCAAATGATTATGTGCCTTCTTCTGAGAGTAGTAGTGAAGGTGAACAACAAACGCCTGCTAAAATTTTTAAGAATAGGGGAAGAAAACGAAGGGATGAAGTGGAAGCATCCAGGAAGCGTAAAATAAATCCTAGTAACTGGAAAAAAAATGTGAGCAAACAACGAAAATTGCAAGGTAAGGAGTATGTTACCTTGAAAGGAAAATTAATAAGAGCTAAACGCATGAAGCCCCCATGTAATTGTAGAAAGAAATGCTTTGATCTTATGAGTAATGAGGAGAGAGAAATTATTTTTAAACATTTTTATCAATTATCTTACGATGGACAATCACAATTTATTTCGGATTTTGTTGAAGAAAAAGAAAAAGCTACACAAAGGCTACGAAGGAATGACAAAAAAGAAAGTAGGCGTCAATATTCTCGGAGATATTTTTTAAATAAAGGTAATATTAGGCTAGAAGTATGCCAAGAAATGTTTAGCAACACTTTAGATATAACAATTGAAAGAATTAGAGTGTGTATTGAGAAAAAAAGAGCTAGTGAAGCAGGTATGTGTGCTTCAGATAAATGGGGAAAACATGGAAAACAGCCCGTAATCCCAGAAAAAGAGAAAGATTTTATTAGAAGACATATAAACCAATTCCCATCCTATGAAAGTCATTATTCAAGGTCTCATTCTCAGAAAAAATATTTGCCATCTCATTTATCAATTTCACAAATGTACAGGTTATACAAGGAAGAGTGTGTCATAAACAACGTCAGCCCGCAAAAGGAATCTATGTATCGTAAAATTTTTGTCGAAGAATTTAATCTTTCATTTCATAAACCAAAAAACGATACATGTGGAAAATGTGACAAATTCGAAATGTTGATTAAAACAGAGGCAAATGAGAGTAACAAAAATATAATAATTATTGAAAGAGATAGTCATATGCTTTTGGCAAAATCTTCCTATGATGAGAAAAAAAATGATGTCGAAAAAAGTAAAACAAATGAAAAGATTATGACCATAAGTTTTGACCTGCAAAAATGTCTCCCAACCCCACTTTTATCAAGCGGAATATCGTTTTATAAAAGGCAACTGTGGACACTGAATCTCACTTTATACATCACTAGTAGGAACCAAAACCCAGCAGCAATTTGCTATCTATGGGATGAGACAATCGCAGCTAGAGGAGGTCGAGAAATTGCATCATGTCTATACGCGTTTTTAAAGCAAATCCCAGTCGACATTGAAGAAGTCAATATTTTCAGTGATTCGTGTCCAGGACAAAATCGAAATATTTTTGTTGCTTTGATGTTTTTATTCTTAACTAAAGAATTATCTAGCAAAGGTAGGAAAATAGTAATCAATCACAAGTTTCTCGAAGCAGGGCACACCCACATGGAGGCAGACTCAGTGCATGCATTGATAGAGAAGACAAGGAAAAGAACAAATGCTCTCATTGAACTTCCTCGTGACTGGGCAAATTTAATTAGAATGATTCCAAGAAAACCACCAATCATCGTACAAGAAATGCAACAAGATAGATTTCTAAACTTTAAAGAACTTCTCGGAACTGTATTTGTACAAAAAAAAGTTAATACTGCCGGGGAGCCAGTTAAGTGGACCAAAATCAAATGGATGCAATATCGATGGAATAAACCAAATGAAATCCAGTACAAAATTTCTTTTGAAAATGACGAGCAATTCAAAACAATAAGCTTAGTGAAAAAAGATACGAGACATTCTACCAACACCGATTATTATTTCAACTTACGACCCATATCAAACAAGCCATTACCATTGAGTAATGAAAAACTTAAAGACTTGAAAGACTTAATGCAGTACATTCAGCCAAATAGTGGCATATTTTATAATGCATTACTGGATAAATTGACGAGTTCATCAGATGTTGTAGATACATTTTCAGATTATGATGAAGATGAATAAGAAAATTATATAAAAAAAATATCTTTAATAATCCCAAAAATGTACTTTGAACTGTACTTTGTGTAAATGTTCTTTATGTGAATAAAATTGTTGAAATCAGATGTTTTTTCCCCTTCTAACTGCCTTATGGATCCTCATTAAGTGAACCAATGTCAATTTAAGATGCAGTAGCTTTAAATCCAAAAAGGGCCAATGTCATAATATTTACATAAAATAGTAACTTGTTAAAAAATTTCATATGATAAAATATTGTTTCTTTACATTAACAATAAGCAAATAAAAAAAATAATAGTGGGAATCTTAGTATAAGAAAGTTAAATCATTCTAAAAAATCTCAAATATCTTTCAACGCCTTTTTCTCACGACTAGCATTTTTGACTTTGGCCCTTTTAGAACCAAGCCACAGATATATATATATATATATATATATATATATATATATATATATATATATATATATATATATGTAATTCCTAAAACCGCACGAAAATGTGTAAAATAATTAAGACACATTCCCTAGGAAATGTATACTAAATAGCAATCGGAAATGTAAATTTTTAAGATATCAATGGGTATGCGGGGATAGCGGAGCGAGGGGAGGTTATTGTTTTGTCTGATCAGGCGATCTCGGTAGTGCCGCGTAAAATATCAGTGTGTACGCACGTCGCTGTTGTTCAAAATGACCACCGAATCACGCATCGCGCTTATGAAAAATTTTATAGTACTTTAGCATTATTAATAACCTTAACAAAAGCTAAGAACACTGCTTATGTTTCAAATCTTTACTACAACCGTCACAATGTCCTAAGCTTTTAACAGGTACAAACTGTTTGGAAATAGACTAGTTTGTTCCCGAGATACGAATTTCTAAAAGTAAGTTTTCAAAATTGAATTTTCTTTTGTATTATCTCGTATTTATGTTACATAATATTAAAACCAACATATTTATTACAAATAACGTAATAACATCATGAACATACTTGAAATGTGCAGAAAGTATTAGAAAATAGTAACTTCTTGTTTCCTTTTTTCATTGTACAGTATCGCATCAATAAGAATATTTATTTTATTTTATATTTTGTTTAGATTTCTTACTAAATAATGGAGAGTCAGAAAAATGTACGCCGTGATAAAATAAAAACACGAGAGAGATCGTCTGGTGAGCATTTCATTCATATACATATCTACATATACACAATTGTTTTTTATTAAAAACTCTTTTATTCTTTCCGTAGGCACTCTTTCTCCTCAACCAGGATCTTCTGGTAAAATAAAAACCTGTCGTAGGGATACGAAACTATCGATAGTATCGATAGTTTTTGACTATCGATACTATCGATAAACTATTGGGACTATCGAATACTATCGGTAGTAATCAAGAAACGAGAAGTTGGAACATGATAAGTTCAAGTTAAGCATACAGACACTTATTTCAAAAGAATACATTTTTTAAAATCTATCTTCACTGCAAAGTCCGGCTGAATTTGCTAAATGATACATTTTGCTGTCTGTATGCACAGGTAGAGAAGCAAGAAGAAACAAAAAAAGAAGAATAGCCGCGAAAGGCGGTTAAAGGAGACGTTAAATGTAAAGGTTAAGGTTCCAACCTGTGGCGTGAGGCTTGGTTTTTGGTTTTGGTTTTATTTCAACTTTGATCTTTGATCATATACCTATTAGTTGTGCTGTGCAATAAGTGTAGATGGATAATTAAAGGTTATATTACTCGTATAGTGTTTTGTGTAATTTTTTACTTTGTAATATTAAAAAAATGAAAAAATTCTTGAATATGAATATTTCGGCCAGTTTCAACAAGAAGCGAACCAGAGGTAAGTCGATATTCTTTGGTATTAAAAAATCGGCAAACAATATATACTTTGGTTGTTTTAATAAAAAAAATATATATGACAATAAGAATTAATTTTGGTGTAATAAAAAAAAATTAAGAGGTCATGATGCATATGGTCCGATTGATCATAAAATTTGCCATCTAATAGTAAAATGGCCCTCGATAGGTGCCATTTAGAAAAAAGTGACATTTCGGCGAAAACCAGGTTTTACAAATTTATTTTTTATCTGGAGAATTTATTTTTAACTTTAATTTGTAAATTATTTTTTAATTGAGCATTAGAGGTTACTTAAACATATTTTTCAAGTTTGAGCCAATCAATTGAAAAAATATTTTGTTTAGAAAAATTAAAATTTTGCTTTAGTAATTTTAACCGTAGATTCCAAAAAATCTGAAATACATAGGGTGAATTAAACTTGACCGCATTTCCGTTGATACCGGAAGTCGGCCATTTTGATTCATGTATCAAGGATAATTCAAAATTATGTCTAGAATGTGTCTCCCAGATTTTATTCGAATTGTTTCATAAATATGGGAGATATTTACATGGCCCAAGTCTTATTGTCACCCTGTATATATTTTTCTATTTTAGAGAACAATAGTGGTTCCGATGAGGATGAAAATTCTTCAAAAGTCAATCCTGGAGAGCCAATTCTTGTTCCCACAAGTTCTAGTAGTTTTACTAGTGTTAGCCTTAATAATATTCAAACTAAATTAACTGAAGTCGACAGGAGCAGAAAGAGAAATAAAATATCTACTGTGTGGAGATATTTTAAAGCATGCACTGACAAGAAACTGGCTAAATGTTGTGAATGTGGCAAAGAATATAAGACTAGTGGAAACACCAGTAATCTCTCTGATCATTTAAAAAGGTTTCATCCGACACTTTTGATATCCAAATCATTCGAGCAAAGTAAGTATCTACATCAACATAATTATTCATGTATTTAAAAATAAATTTTAGGTGATGAAGAAAGAAGCTCAATATCTGAAGGTTCTTCAACTCGATCCAGTGGTCGATCAATCAGTCCTTATTTCCGGAGAACACTGCAATATGATAATAACTTTCAAAGAAAAAAGATCTTAGATCAAGCTCTTGTGATGATGATTGCTGAAGACTATCAACCGTTCACAATTGTAAAAGATGAAGGTTTTATCAAATTTGTACAGTTACTGGACCTAAAATATATACTTCCAAATCCAGATACAATTAAGAATAAGCTTTTATTACAATTATATGTGAAAACTTCTCAAGTGCTAAAAAACCATTTAGAAAATATAAAATATGTTTCATTGACTACTGATATCTGGACATCTACAGCAAATGAAGCTTACATTTGTTTATCTTGCCATTACATTGATTCAAATTTTACCCTTAGGAGAGTATAGTATATATATTAGCTACTAAAAAAATGGATGAATCCCACACATCAGAAAATATTGCAAAAACTATCAAAGAAATTTGTGATAAATGAGATTTATTCGACAAAGTTACATGCATAGTTACAGATAATGCAGCAAATATGACAAAAGCCTGTGATTTATTAAAAAAAAGACACTTACCTTGTTTCGCACATACAATGAACTTAGCAGTGCAGGAAAACTTTAAAAACACAGAAATACAACCAATTTTAAAGAAGTGTAAAGAAATTGTTACATTTTTTAAAAGTAGCAATCTGGCCACAACTAAATTTAAAGAGGAACAAAGAATTTTATGGAGAGGTACTGTTAACGAAAATAAAACTCCTTACAAATTAATCCAAGAAGTGACAACACGATGGAACAGCTGTTTTCAAATGATAAAAAGAATCTTATTAACTTCCAATGCTCTTAACTCCACACTACTAAAACTAAAAAATGCACCTACTCCATTGACTGCAGATGACATTGAAATATTAAAAGACTTAGAAAAATGCCTTTCTATATTTGATGATGCCACGGAAAAAATTAGCGGTAGTAAATATGTGACTGTATCATTAATTATACCTATATCATTTGGTATTTATAATTTTTTGAATACTGCTAATATTTCTACAGACCTTGGCAAATTGTTTTGTCAAGGGTTGATTGAATCAACAAGAAATCGACTGTTTACCTACGAATCCAGAACAATTACCAGAATTAGCACTATTTTAGATCCGAGATGGAAAAAAGATGGGTTCCGAAGTGCAGAGAATGCTAATCAGGCCTCCTGTTTCCTGGATCAAGAAATGAGTCCTTTAATGAGAAATTTGAAAAACAATGAAGGAAATGAAGCCAACGGTTCAACCAACTCCCCAAAAAGTTGTCTTTTCGGATTTATGCATGAAAAAAATCAGCAAAAATCAAGAAATCACATTGCTGATGCAATAATTATCAAAAGGCAATACTTGGAAAGACAAAATCTGCCTGAAGATGGTGATCCGTTACTCTATTGGAAGGTAACTTATCTATTTCATTAAAATGGTCTAGAAATTGATTTTGCTTTGTTTATAGCTCAATAATGGTGAACTAAATCCTTTGCAAGAGTTAGTGGTTAGGTATTTATGCACGCCGGGATCCTCGGTTGAGTCTGAAAGAAACTTCAGCTCCGCAGGCCTTATTATAAATGAAAGAAGATCAAGAATCAAAGAAAAATATGTTGATCAATTAATATTTGTCACTAAAAATGCGTGGTTATTAAGCTAACTAAAATAAAAGATAGTTTTTCGTTTTTTTTTGTAAATCCAAAATCCAGCATTTATTTAAAATATTAAACTATCGGAACTACCGATAACTATCGATGGTTAATGAACAGACTATCGATAACTATCGATGGGCCCAACTATCGATATTTTCGTATCCCTAACCTGTCGATCTTTATCGCCAAAGCCAGGAGTAGGTATTGGGCCATTTGAGACCAGCCCCTCCACTCGACTTTTGATAAGCCACGTGACCACGCGATTGGCTGGTGATATGGTAGTGGCCACGCCCTCTGGCATATGATTGGCTGGTGATATGGACGTGGCCTCGCCCTAGGTGATTTAGCTCCTTATATGGTATGTGTGACCACCTTCTCGCTAGGTATCTGTAAAATGAAGTTTTGGTAAGATATGGTAAGATGGCGCTATTGGTTCCTTGTATGGTATCTGTAAAATGAGTTGGCACCTTATATGGTACCAGTAAAATATGGTAAGATGGCGCTATTGGCATATGGTATCGGGAGGTGGTGAAAATGGCGTTCATCGTCCCGTTAGGTACCTTTACAACGATAAATATTATGAAAGAATGAGGCTTTTTCGGCGAGCCGTATGTTTTTTACTTATAGCACCGTTCTTCGCGGATTCCTTTTTTTTACGGTATTGTTCATCCGGTACTGGCATTATACAGAGTGTGTCAGAACGAAATGAAATGGTAAATTATTATAGATGTAGAATCGAACGAACGAATTATAATGGTAAAAAATTGAAAATAACACTCTTGAAATTCAAAGAATTGTAATGGTAAAAATAATATATATTCCGTTGTTATTAATTATATAATAATATAATATAATAATATAATGAATTAAATTATGATAACGTTAATGTTATCAAGTATTAATATATAGTTTTATGAAACCATAAGATGAATTGTAATGGTGAAAATAATATATTCCATTGTTATAATCTAAAGTAATATTGAAATGATACACCTTTTTAAATTTAAATATTTTATTTATATATATAATAGCTCTTAAAAGGTCCAGGTGAGCATATAGAATATAGAAACGCTCTCTCTCTCTCTCTCTCTCTCTCTCTCTCTCTCTCTCTCTCTCTCTCTCTCTCTCTCTCTGGGCAACCCAGCCTTGGCCAGTCAAGGGAGACCCAGGCTTGGACCAAGACTTGGCAGCCTGGCCATGGCCAGTCAATGGGAACTTATGGGCTATTAATTCTATTCTGTGTACCATTTTTGAGTAAAGTAAATGACCCAAATAGTAGCAAGAACCTCATTTCATTAGTGATACTTTAATTGATTTTGGTATTTATTTCATGAATTAAATTATTAATCTCTATTATAATTATCTAATTTCTAACTTTATAGATTTGTAGATATATAGATCATAAAAATTTATAATTTTGATTCCGAAGGAATATGTTTTCAAAGAAGGAAAAAGTGCCACTAAAGGATTCTTTTAACTTATTTAAGTTTTGAAATTAATTTTTTTACTAATAAAATTATGGAGAGCTGATATAGATGGTATGAAATCTACTTGATCAATCGAGCAGTGTATAAAAGATTTCACGGCGACATGGCGTGATTATAGAGTATTTTTGTTTAACCGTCAGTCGCCAGCCATATTTGTTTACATCACATTTCAGGTTAATCTGAACTTCAGTTATTAAGCATTCAACAAGTTATTAAGAAATTCAGTGAATATTTTCGTTTCCAAGTAACATTTTTTTATTATTTATAATTAGTGATCATGTCTGATAATTACCTTAGAGTTCAAAGGTGGCGTGCATTAAATAAAACAGAAAAAGTTTTAAATAAAAAAATTAATTTAGTCGTTGATGAACAAGGTATAAATCCAAGTGTAAATACTAGCTGTGAAAGTGAGGTTAACAATGTTACTGGAACAGATTCGAATAATCTGCAAGAAATTAATTATTTAGAGGATAATAATAACAGAGATTCTATTCAGAGCAGTGATAGTGACTCCATAAGTAGTAGTAGTGATAGTTTGGAAAATGATAATGATGACCAACCTCCAGGTGATGCTACACATGATTCTTCCCAGTATAATAGTGAAAAAGGGATAACAAAACAGACATTAAGTCAAAAACTTCGTTGTGGACATTAAATAATCTGAATATATTGACATTAAATGTAGTGACTGAATTATTGACAATACTGCGAGAAGAAGGGCATGAGGAGTTGCCTAAAACTTCTCAGCAGTTGCTGAAAACGAAACATTGTCGTCCAATGAACTCATTTTTAAGCAAACGTGAAACCAATGGGAGTTATATTTATATTGGGATAAAAAATGTACTGCAAAAAATAATATTTCCTGATACATATACGGAAAATACTATAGCAGTTCAGCTTCACATTGATGGGATTTCCATTTATCACAATTCTTTGATTCAAGTGTGGCCAATTCTTTTAAAAGTTTACCATTGCAATTATGAAACCAAGCCTTTAACGGTCGCACTGTATTGTGGTGATTCCAAACCTTACTCTGCTAAAAATTACCTCAAGGATCTGGTGAAAGAAGCAAATCAATAAATTTCAAACGGAATCGTTTTAAATGAAAAAAAATACTCTTTCAAAATATTTTGTGTTATTGCTGACTCTTCGGCAAGATCTTTTATTAAAGCAATTAAAAATCCAGGTGGCTTTTTTGCATGTGAAAGGTGTACTGTCGAAGGAATAACCAAATGTCATAAGCGTGTTTATCCTAATACTAATTGTGACTTACGAACTAAAGAGTCATTTATAAATAAGCATCAGCCAGAACATCATCTAACGAAATTCAAGACAAAGTTGTCAAAATTGAAAGAGTTTAATCCTGTCAATGACGTTGTCCTTGATTCAATGCATCTACTTTACCTCGGAGTAATGAAAAGTTTACTTGAAAAATTCTTAGTTGTGAAAAAACATAAAGCTCGGCTAAAAAAACCTAAAGTCGAAATTTTGAAGAAGATACTACAATCTATTGCATCAGATATTCCGGCTGAGTTCGAGAGAAAACTGTATGACCTTGACCAAGTATCAAAATGGAAAGCTACTCAGTTTCGATTTATCTTGCTATACATTTGACCAATCGTTTTCAAATATGTATTATCTGTAAATAAATTTAGACATTTTTCATTATTATAATATATCGCTTGCAGAATTTTAAATGATGATTTGAATGCTGTTAAATACTGTGATTACGCTCGAGATCAACTTAGACTATTTTTCACTTTGTTACCATCTGAATATGGAGAAGATGCTCAAGTTTTAAATATGCACAATTTATTACACATACCAGACGATGTTCAACACTTCCAAGTTCCTCTAAGCGAGATATCAGCGTTCTGGGGTGAAAATTACATTGGTTTGTTTAAACATTTGGTAAAATCACCTTATGAACCACTGACTCAGATTGCAAATCGCCTGGATGAATTAGAATCAGCTGACCAAGTTAAAATAATAGAAAAAAAAACACTATGTGTAACTGCACTTATGGAACTGTCATCGAAACTATTAATTGTAGTGAAAAGCAATTTGTAATAGTTAACAGGGTTGAATTATGTGGTATTACTCTTACTTGTAAACATCCTGATAATATAATTCAATTGAAAAATGATAAAATATTTGTCATTAATAAAATATTAATAAATGAGCAAGAAAATTATCCAAGTCAAGAAAATATTGATAATTTATAATATGTGGCAAAGTGGAAAGTGAAAGAAAAGAAGTATTTGACTACCCAACATCATCAATTGATGTAGGTTTAATTGAAATTATTTCTTGGCAAAAAAAACTGTTGTTAAAACTTTCTTATGTTAAACATAAATGTATATTTTTAAATATGAATAATTCTAAATTTGCAATAACATTATTACATATTTAAGTTTATTGGTAAAGTAATCAATAAAATAATTCTGTTTTATTTTTTATTATTGTAAAATACTTAAATTATTAATTTTTTTCATCATTGTAAAATTCCTAGAAGCTGTGAAAAGTATTGATACACGCAGTGTATTATGTGTAAATGTGTAAATGCTAATATATATATATATATATATATATATATATATATATATATATATATATATATATATATATATATATATATATAACATATACTGAGACAACAGAAAGTGTAGCAATTATTTACGTGTCGCGTCGAACGCTACTGTCAATATATCTATAGCAGTTATCTGGACTTTTCTTTTGTTCCTGTGCGCAGTCAGTTTAGTGATTTGTAATCTTAACCCTTAACCACAGTCAGGAGTCCAATTGACTCCATGTGCAATTTATAATCAAAATATTTTTTGTTTGCGCGCGCATCAGCGCTCAAGCTTCGAGGTACCCTCGAATCTAATATTCTTCAGTACGCTCATGCTCTGGTAACTTTAATGAGCGTGAAAGTTCACTACATATTCTTATTTCCTAAACTCATCAGAGGGCGCAACACAGCTCCGCGATTGCGCATGGTATACAATTATTTATCGATCTATCAGCTGAGAGTTACAGCAACAAGTTTATTATTTCGTTATTACTATTGTGGTTATTATTGGTGTTTAGTAAATTGGATAGTTTGATTTGTGCGTTTATAGTTTTGTGTTATTCTCTCATTATTCGGATTCCGCCATTTTTTTGTGATTTTAAGCTTATTGATTAAGAACTTTTTCAACATGGTTTTTAACTGTTGCGTTAATGGCTGTAACAATTATAACAAGGATGCCCAAATGCATATTTTTCCAAAAGATCAAATAGTAAGTAAAAAAATATGCCATTAACTTTATCCTAACGTGCATGTCATACATTCTTGCCCATGCCAGGGTTTATATTTTGGAGAAATTTTATGTGGCCTGAAGTTAACAATAACAATGGTTAACAAAAACGGCATAACATCTGGCATGCCTATTTTTGCTTATATTTAAAGGTGTGAAAAATTAAGTCAACATAATGTTATATAGGTATATATAGTAATAATAGTTCACAGAAGACAGGAAAACTAACAAATAAAATTTTGTTGTAGCTGTATGATATTTGGATTAATGCAATTGGCCGAGAAGACTTAAAGGTGAAGCCTATGGAAAGAGTCCGAAAGTCGTACCGTATTTGTACTATTCACTTTAGTGCAGAAGCCCGCTATGTTGGAACCAGAAATAAATCGACCTTAAAACAGGATGCAATTCCTTCTCTATTTCTTAATGCTTCTAACAGGAAAGAAGGTGAGTTTAATCAACTTCCAAATCTATTAATTATAAATTTTTCTCTTTTCTTTTCTCTTTCTCATGGATATCAGTGAAGCAGTAATACTAATAATAACTATAAGTATTTACGATAAATGAAAGAAATATGTCTTTTTACAGTTTCTTCTGCCAAAATGGTTAAACTACGCTCAAAGCATAGTTTATCAGAGCAAATAGGTTCACCTGAAGTAGAAACAGTTAACATCTCCATACCATCAACTTCAAAATTGATTTGTGAAGAAGTTTTACCAGTTTCTTCATCTAAACTTATTACACCAGAACAAAATATGCAATCCCAGGTCATGATGTGTACTCCAACAAAAATTTCAAGTAAGTTTTTTTGTAAAATAAATGATAAAAGATATATAGATTAAACAAAAACCATTTTTAATTTTTACGAAATTTGATTTTTAATAAATAATGCTTCATAAAATACCTTACTTTTGGCATAATCAGATTTTAAAAATGGTTAGTTTTTTTATGTTTCAGTATGTAATTTTTAGTCCATTATATACTGTGTTTGTAATATGTGAGTTTAATATTTTTTTATTTTCAGGTTTAAACAAATCCACAAGATTGTTTTCTAGCATCGGTGTAAGAAAAGCTTCGGAACTAACACCAAAAGCAAAAAAGCTCTATAGGGTAGCTTCCAGTCTTCGAAAAATTTCAAGGAAATTAAACTTTGGTCATACATCCCTTAAAAAAAAGATAAGGGTACTGGAAAAAGTGTCTTATACTGCTGAAGTTTTAAAAACCAAAGTAAATAAAACTACTTATGATTTTATTATGTCCCAAGTGAGGTGCCAAGGAGTAAAACCTAAGGGAAGGAGGTATTCCCTTGATGAAAAAATATTTTTTTTGTCACTTCTTAAGCAAAGTCCTAAGGGGTACAAGCTAATAAGAAAAATATTTGCTGCACCATCGAGAAAAACACTTACAAACCTGCTGGGAAAAATTCCTTTTAACACAGGAATAAATCCAGCTATCATGGACTCACTCGCAGTTCAGACAAAAAACATGTCAGAAATGGATAAATATTGCAGCGTTATGTTTGATGAAATGGCCCTAGATCCTACTCTCCAATATAACAAAAAAAAAAGATATTATTGATGGCTTTCAAGACAATGGTGGTGAAGAAGGAAGAAAACCAGTTATAGCTGACAAAGTCATGGTTTTTATGGCACGGGGAGTATGCAAGAAGTGGAAACAACCATTAGCATATTTTTTCAATGAAGCTGGAATGAAAACGGACATGCTTGTAAAAACAATAAAAGAGGTGGTCCAATCATGTCAAGATGCTGGTTTACATGTGAAATCAATTATTTGTGATCAGGGAACTGCTAATGCTGCAGCCATAAACAAGTTGTATGCCCAGACAAAAGAGTATTTTCTACGAAAAGGGGATGATAACAGGTTGTTTGGTGTCCTCATTGGAGGTAAAGAGGTCGTCCCTCTCTATGATCCTCCACACCTACTTAAAGGTATAAGAAATAATTTATTTAAGTATTCTCTTCGTTTCAAGTGGTGAAAAAATTCTAATGAAAATGCAAAATGGGAACACCTCAACAAATTATTTGAAATTGAGAACTCTGAGGATGATGACTATAAGCTCTGTAAAAAAATAACAGCGCATCACATAGAAAATACCAAAAAAATGAAAGTGTCTGTGGCAGCACAAGTTTTCAGCAACAATGTGGCAGCTGTAATGAAGAGAATGGCTATGGGCAATACTACAAATAATTCAGAGGGAATGCCAAGAGAGGCAGAAGAAACTGCCGAATTTTTACTCTTCATGAATAAGGTGTTTGATAGTGTCAATGGGACGTGCATTAAAATAAAACACCCACAAGATTTAATGTGCTGTTTCATCAAAATCAATACATAAAAAGTTTTGGATGGAAGCTATTAAAGTTTTCCAAACAATGGAGTTCTTTTGTACGAAGAGAGCCAGAATTGTTCCTCCTATAAAAAATTGGATCCATACTTTGAAAGGATTTCTATATCTATGGGATCAATTCCAAAAAGATGGTGTCGCCTTTTTATGTACAAAACACATGAATCAGGATCCTTTAGAAAATTTTTTTGGCTCCATTAGAAGTCATGGTGTTAGGAATATAAATCCCAACGCTGCTTCCTTTGTAAATTCATTTAAATCTCTAATTGTGAATAATTTTTTATCGAATCATTCTTATTCGTCCAATTGTGAAAATGGCAATTTGTGGCAAAAAAGCTCTTAAAATCGATAAAAATGTGCCCGCAGTGCCGACAGGATTTGGTAGGAGGTGACCGAAAAGAATCAGATTATTTTGTTATAGATGCTAGAGCATATTCTGCAAATGCTTTGCTGGCACCTTCTACCAATTTCAATAAAAGTTTCAATAAATGTATATTTTTATTAAGTAACATTTTCCCTCAATTATGTCACTTGGCAAACATTACCTCAGTGTTGAGATCATTATTGAAAAATGAGGATGTTTTTCGTTGTGAAGATCATGATACGTTCAAATCGTTTCTTTATTATGTTTCCAAATTTCATTTATTTGTATGGTTGAAAAACATTAATAAGATTGTGGAAGGGAAATAAAAAGTTGAAAAATAATCAGATAAGATGAAAATATATGTTGCACAAAAATTTGAAAAGCAATTAAAATATTCAAAAAAAAATGAAAAATCTCAAATGTTTGAATATAATTTAAGTACCTATCTAGTTATATACTTAGTGTTAATAAAAATATATTGTAGGGAAAGTATTTTATTTTTGCTTTTCGTAATCCAAATAACCTGAACATTGATTTGAACTGAAAATTTTAAACATTCCGCCAAATCTTTAGTCATTGCTGTTTCCTAAACCCGCAAGGTGGCGCTAGTCGCAATGTTCAAATATAATGTGAACAGTTTCCTATCTATCCCACTATCCTTTATCTATGAGTATGCTTGAAAGCTTGAAGTGATCAACAACATTGTTTTGTTTACGTTATTTGGTTTTACAGTTTTGCGCGCATCTTTGGAGTCTAATTGACTCCCGTCTGTTGTTACGTGATAAATATTTAATATATAAACCGGTGAGTTTACAAGGTAAATAATAAAATATTTTTAATATTTTTAAAGAATTTATTGTATAAGGATTCTATATTCTATCATTTTTTATAGAAATATGGATTCTTGTTCGGGACCATCCAGAAAAAGGGTTCGAGTAACTGACAGAGATTTTGAGGAAACCCTAACAAGGTGGTGTGATGAAGTTGAGAAGGATCACAACAATGATAGTGATGTCAGTGATTCTGAATACATTCTTAGTGATCATAACAGTGATACTGATCAAGAAGAAAGTGAATATTTGGAGGAAGATGAACAATGTGATGAAAATTTAGAAACGGAAGACAAAAATAAATATTTTTATGGTAAAGGAAAAAAAGGAGAATCTAAATTTCGTTGGTCTAAGAAGCCATTAGTAAGTTCATATGTGAGAACACCAAAACATAATATAATAAGGCAACTTCCTGGATTGCGCCATCCTCTGCGCCAGCGAGACAAAATATCCGAAAAAGAATCGTGAACGTGCCTTCTAGATGTAAATATGTTTAGAAGAAATTATTAAATGTTCTAATCAAAAGCTATCAAAAATGAGAGATTTATATAAGGATCCCACAAAATCGGATTTACGTGACTTGGACATGATTGAACTAAATGCCTTTTTAGGGTTACTTATATATACTGCGGCTTTCAAATCAAATGACGAGAATATCACTTCGTTGTTTTCAACGGATGGGACAGGCAGAGATATTTTTCGCTGTGTTATGAACAGAAATCGATTTGCTATTTTATTACAATGCCTTAGATTTGATGATTCAGAAACCAGACAACAACGAAAGGAGAATGATCCGCTAGCACCTATTTCTGCAATATTTGAGAAATTTGTTGCAAATTGTCAAACTGCTTACACTATAGGACATTTGGCTTGTGTGGATGAAATGCTTATAAGTTTTAGAGGAAGATCCAAATTTAAAATGTTTATACCTCAGAAACCATGCAAATATGGCCTGAAACTAATGGCACTAACTGATTCAAGAAATAATTATTTTTATAACGGATATCTGTATTGTGGGAAAAAAGCTGATGGGAATACGCTTACTGAAACTGAAAAAAAATTGTTGATTCCATCACAAGCAGTACTACGTTTATCAATACCTATTCAAGGAAGCAATAGAAACATAACGGCTGATAACTGGTTTTCATCCATCGAATTGGTTAATGTTTTGAAGACCAAAAACTTGACATACGTCGGTACTTTGAAAAAAAAATAAATCGGAAATACCTCTCGAGTTTCAGTCTAATAGGACGAGACAACTTGGAAGTTCCCTTTATGGTTTTTCGAAAAATATCACTTTGTTATCACATGTACCAAAAAAACAGAAGGCTGTATTACTCGAGTCATCAAGCATTCCTCCGCAGCTCAAGATCCTGATGTCGACAAACCAGAAATGATTCACTTCTATAATACTACGAAGTCTGGCGTTGACAGTCTAGATCAAAAATGTGCTTTATATTCTACTGGTCGTAGAACGCAAAGATGGCCTATGGCATTTTTCTTTAGAATATTAGATATATGTGCAGCAAATGCATATATTCTTTTTAAAAGTACCAAAATTGAAAGAAAAGATACAAGACTGGAGTTTATGAAAAATCTTGGAAAGCAGCTTATCACTGAAGAATTAGAGAGAAGACAGAGTAATTCACGTGTAAGACAGGAAATAAAAGTAGCTATTAGAAACATTTTGCGAAGAAAAGAAGAGCAACCAATAGAACCAGTAGGTAAACTCGACATTAGAAAATACTGTTCAATTTGCCCCAAGAAACTAAAAAGGAAAACTTCTACATTATGCTCTAGATGCAGGCGTCCAGTATGCCTACAATGTTCATCTCCTATATGTTCAACATGCATTTAAATATATTTTTTTAATCTTTTTTTAGAATAAATTTGTTTTGTTTTAAACGTTTTTAAATTTTAAAATAATTATTTACTCATTTTCTTAGAATGTGTTTTTTATAATTATGATTTTTATAATAAACCGTTTTAAACTTGAAAATAATTTTTAATTAGATAAATCTTCAAGTGTTTCATATTAATTCTAAAAAAACCCATTTAAAATACAAAGAGTCAATTTGACTCCTGTCTGTTGTAATGTCAATCAAATTCATGTCTGTGGTTAAGGGTTAAGTTGTGAGTGAATCAGTTGTAAGGGTAACGTGCTGCAGTCAACATTTTTAATTTCTGGCGGATTATTAAATTAATTTTTTTTTGTCTGTAATTTTGTCAATGAAATGGCAGAAACTGAGAAAAAATACGCGGTTGTTGAATTTGATGAGGTGATGAACAATAAAAAGGTGGTAGAACTGGTACCAATCAATTGGGTTATTGAGAACGATAGTATTGCTTGTGGCCACCAAAAAAAGACGAAGATAAAATCAATAAGTTGGTTGAACTTGAAGTCGGACCTAACGACACATGGATAAAGTATCCAATTAAGATTATTAGCAAAGCTAGTGAGTATTTCGTACATCAATCTCTTTATTTATATTATTACTATTATTCGAGGTTATATTAATATCTTGTAATTAACCTCTCCCGAGGTTAATTTAACTTCATTTTTTTTCACCGATGTTATCAAATTTGTCTAAAAATAATAAGAATGGTGCTCAGTATAGTAGTAATTGTGTAACATAATTTATTATCATTTCAGATGATTATTCTCAAGGATTACGCAGATTGAAAAAATCATTTAAGACAAATAATGTTGACACCACTGAGAATGAATCACAAAATGATCAAAATAATGAACCTATACTATTGAGTTCCCAAAATGTCTCGATTGTTGTCTGAAAAACAGCCTTTAAACAAAGGTAAAAAAACCTAAAACCAAAATGAATTGAGAGATTTTGTAAATGACATATCGGAATACGAGGAAGTTGAAGAAATTCTTTCCAACAATAATTTAGAAACTCAGAAGCGTCATCACAATGCGGTTGAAAGTACATCGGAACCAAAAGGTATTTTTTTTATTTCTAGAAATATCTATCACGTAGTACTCGAAAAATGGTACACGTTTTTTAAATAACTCTATAGGTATTAATTATTATTTTTATCATTATTATTATTATTACTGTTCTTCTTCTCAAAGATAATGCGTCCAAACAATAAGTAAACCCCAATAAGGGATCCCATAGTATTTTTGATTTTTAATTTTAAAATATAATATTACTATAATTATTTATCGTTCCATTTCTAGGTATCACAAACTATGATGACCTGGCAAAATATTTAGAAAATGTCATTCGATTGGAAATGTCAAAAGTAAAAAAAAAAGCATCAATTATACCATTGGACAACAATTTAAAAAAATTCTTGAAGTCGTCCATCAGTCAGAAGGTGCACCAAAACAATATGAAGCTTGGAATACTATTGGTAATGACTTGCCGTACGGAAACTTGGAAGATTTTGTAGCCTTCGATGAGTCTTTAAAAGTTGATGAAGGAAAATCCGATGCACTGGTACATATAAATTTTTAAAATATTTTAAGGACGTTGATAGATAATTTTAAAAATATTTAGGTTATAAATAAAAAAAATTAAAAAAAAGCGCCCTGTACTTGTATAAAGAATTAATTTATCTATCAAAGTACTGAGCGGTTTTCAAAACCTTTTTTTTTATTTATGGATAAAATACTTCTAAAAATCCCATTTGATATAAAAGTATGATAGAGATACTTCCATTTAACTGTTAAAAAAATATAGATTAATTATTTATCAATCATTAAATTTTCAGCTATAAATTTTTAAAAATTATTTTAAATATTGTTTATTAATGAATTAGAATTATCCAGAAGTTAGCAGATGTCTATAAATTGTTTATTTCTTTAATTAATAAAATTAAAGCTAAAAAAATATTCATAAAAAATTTCACCTGTAGTGTTTCATGTTTTCTATACATATTTTTTTTATTTTTATAATAATTTATCAATGAAAAAAATTTTTTAAATTTCTAGATGTCGGCTAACTTCATTTTCATGAATTAGAATATAGAAAGTAATCATTATTTCTAGATCGAAATATTTCAAATGGTGTCAGCCGGATGTACAAAATACGATAAGGATGTTACGAAAATAATGGAAAAACTAATGAAAAGAGAAGTTCAACTGGAATACAGTGGATCTGGAAAGAAAATTAAAGGTGTAGGGAAAATAAGTTTTAAGGAAACTGAAACTTACAAAATAATGGAAAGTAAGTTAATATTTAATTAAAATATTAAATATAAATTAAATGTTATTATTTATATCGTTTCAGAATTTTTGCTGGCAAAGTACAGGGTTTCAAATGAGAAAATAGCAGTGTTAACCGCTGTTAGTGCTTATTTATCCGGAGCTAGAGACAGAGAAGGAGGACGCGCTCAGCGCAACAAAGAAAATTAATGTTTATTTATTTCTTAATTTAAAATTATTTAATGTATAAGTTATAAGTATGTATAAGCATATTAAAAAAAGTGTTATTGTCAATATATGTAAACCATTATTAATCCTAGTTTTCAATTAATTATTAATTTAATATAAATTAATTGGTTATTAATTTAATTTAATATAAATTAATTAATTATTAATTTAATTTAAATTAATTAATTATCAATTAATTTTAAGCTTTAATTTTAAGCCAGGTTTCAGCCCTGGCAACCAAGGATGGCCCAGTCCTGGCAAACAAGCCTGGCCCAGGGCTGGGCCAAGCTTGTAAGCCAGGCCTGGGCCAGGCTTGTAAGTTAGGCCTGGGCCATCATTATCATCCCAGACTTCTGCTCAGGCTGGGCCAAGCCTGGCCCAGAGTTACACATAGTAGGGCCAAGGCTGTGCCAGGCCTGGGCCCGTGGTACTTTCCTCTATGGGGAAGTAACAAGTCCTATTGAAATATACCAGAGTAATTTTCATCAGATATACACTGTGTGACATTTTAAAAGCAACTAAGAGATAAAAATAATTTTAACCACAGAGTAATCAAGTTTAATAATAACGCTGCAAAAAGAATGTAATTTGTTAAATTCTGAGTAGTACTTTTCTATTATGAAGTAAGATGTAACACTCTTAGTCATAACTCAATAACGAATTAAAAACAAAATATCATAATTCAAAAAATCATTCAAAGAAAAGTTCTCGAACCGATAACATGAAAAAATTGAATTTCTTGTTGGTAAAAGAGCCATCAATGAGATATCGCTGTTGACGATGTTTGGAAAGTTATCTCATCCATCTATCAATCCAATTCCACCGGTCTCAATACGGAAACTTTTTGTTTGGGGGTTACGTCTGTACGTATGCCTGTAGTGGCAAATCGGTTAAAGGAGTCTACATCGTTTTCAAATCGAGCGCAGATCGAAGATTGCAGGTGCAGATTGAATTGTTCTACGAAGTTTACTGAAGAAGAAAGGCAAAGCCTTTTCGTAAAATTTTGGAGATTTAGAACGCCTGAGATATTACGTACTTAATCAAATGCAATCAGTTCAACCAAAGTACAAAAGAATTGTGCTAAATCGAAAAAAAGATCGCAGCTCAATCATTTTACTCAAGATGGTCTCCGCAAACAAGTGTGCTTCTTGTTTTTCAAAAATACCCTAGGGAGTTCAGAGAGGTTTATCAAGACTGTCAAATTGAAAAATGACAATGTAGTTTTGAAAAAAGAGTGCCGAGGTGGCTCTAAAAATGTTTCGGAAGACATAAAAGAGGGAATGAGAAGTCATCTGCTATCAATCCCAGCTGTGGACAGCCACTATACCAGGGTAAACACACAAAAAAAGTACATAGAAGGGGGAAAATGTCTGGCAGATTTATTCAACGACTACGTAGAAGCTTGCATTGAAAATGGAAAGCCATATAGCAAAATACATCTGACCGCCACCTTTTTAATTATGAATTCAACATGTACTACCTTCAAAAATTCAAACACTGAAGAAAAACAACTAGAACCGACCTATCGTAACCATATTGAAGAAAAAGAGTTATCACGAGTTGAGAAGGAACAAGACAAAAATGAAATTACCGATCTCTATCAAGTAGCTTGCTTCGATTTGCAAGCAGCTCTACAAGTCCCCTAAGGTGATGTCTCATCATTTTATCATAAATCGAGACTAGATTGCTACAACTTTAATGTGTGCAAGTTTCAGCAACAAGGGCTGGGTCAGGTTGACTGTTTTTTTGGCACGAAGGAGAGGGGAAGAGGGGAGCAACAGAAATTGGAACTTGTCTATTAGAACTCATCAAGCATCAATCGGAGGTTGCCAACTCTAAGGCTTGTTTCACACATACCCGACTGTCGTCTAAACGATGTCGTGTACACGACACTAGGGACGAAGAGTATATGAGAGATTACGCAGAATTGTTGTTATTGTTTATTTCAAAAGATTTTTTTTAAGTTTATAAAGTTTTTCAACATGGAAATTGATCTCGAGCTCCTGATACAATTAGTCCATGTTCGCCCGATTTTGTGGGACAAGACAATTCAAGATTACTACAAACACAGAATAAAAACAAGAAATGCTTGGTTGGAGATTATCTATGAACTGAAGAATGATTTGAAGAGTTGAGTCAACAAGACAGAACTGAATATGGTGAGTGCAATGCTTTATTTATTAAATAAAATACAATACATCGAAGACACATTATTTAGTAATGTTAGTATATGAAAAAGTGTGTAACATTTTTTTTGTCTTGGTGACAAGTTACTTCATGTGGAGCTGGTAGAAGAAGGAGGTTCCTTCAAAAAGCCCAGCACAATAAGAAAAAAAAAGGAAACCAGACTAGGTTGAGCTAGAACTTCTTAGTGTCATCAAGGGAAAACCCGATCGACATTCTTCGTTTTTCAATGGATTAATTCCCTCTTTGGAATTATTCGGACCCCTATTCCATCGATAATAAAGAGCTGTCTCTCAACTTACAACCTTTACCATTTATTGGAGTAATTGTCTTATTGAGTTACTTAGTGCTTTCTCATAGCTTTTATACTGGTCAGCAGCTTAAGGCTTATAAATCTTTAAAGGCTTATAAATATTATGAGGCAGGATTGTCCAAGAAGTTATGATGAAACAAGTGAAGGAAAATGCGTTTGTTGTCGTGGGGAAAGTAAGTTATATCTATGTTGTAATAGTTTATGAGCAACTTTTTTAAAAGATGGCTCAATAGCAAGCGCCCATTGTTTGTGTATGGCAGTCTGCAGCCATACTATTTTTTTTACACTCCCGCCCTATTATACCTCAAGAAGAGTAAGCATGTACTGAGACACTTGCACTTTGGCTCATACCTGCCATAAAAAATGCTGATATGATTAGAGTGTCAGATATTGATTGGCCTGGAAAAGGTAAAATCAAAAAAGAAAGAAATCCCTTAGCTCCCATAACAAACGAAGAACTGCAGACCGTATTGATAAAGCTTCAAAATATTGACATTTCACCTGCATTTTCAAGATTAATGCCACCATATTCGAAAGAAGGTCAAAATAATTACCATCGGAATTACCACAATGTTTATCAGATTTGTTTAATTCTTCGCTTGTTGAAAAAGACTATGACAAAATAATTAAGTTTTCAAGTGCTATTAATGTGAGCATCACTGGAGCACGGTGTGTCTGAACCAAAGTTAAATGAAATGGCTCAACACTTTGGAACTTGCTTCAGATATCGAAAGTAGATTACTTATAGGTCATAAAAAATCTATTTCCAAAATAATCTGTATAGCCCTTTTCAAAAAAAACTGATTTAAAGAAAAAAATTTTTTTTTCGTTTTATTGAGCACAAACAAATAAAAAATTTTTAAATATAAGTAGAATTATTTTACAGAAACATATAAGCATAAATAATCACGTTTTAAATATAAACCACATACTGTACGTAACAATTGTTAATAGAGCATGAAATGTATATTGACATGATCGCGATGCTTCAATGTCGCTTTGCACCCAATCCTTCCGATGTAAACAATGATCGGAAAATATGCCGCCGGCGTTATCGATTTGACTTTGTGACTCGAACTCGCTTGTTTATTCGATTCAAGCAGTAAAGCTTGAGCTCTAGTCATTTAGTGATTAGAAATATTTCCTTCAACGTTTGTTTAATCGTGAAAATAAAGAATGCCTAAAAACGCTTTGAGTCATAGTGAAAATCGTAATAAAGTGTGCTTTTTATGTTTTAAAAAACATAAGCAAATGTTTGTTATAAAAAACCAGTTGAAAGTTGATATGCAAGACTTAGTTGACAATTACAGTGATGAGGATAATTTACCTGCAGCTTTATGTTGTACTTGTAAAAGATATGTGTTTGCGGCAAAAGCTGGAGGAAATAAAATAAAAAATCCAGATTTGACACAATTCCCATTACTGAAGAGTACAAGGTCAAAATGTGAATGCAAGATTTGTGAAATAGCTCGTAGTAAACCTGAAAGTTTTCTTGGCAAAAATGGAACTGGAACTACAGGTAAATATTGTACAACGAATTAGGTTGATTATTTTCGTTCATATTCATCATTTTAGAGAATACTTCAAAATCGAAATCTACAAAGTTATGTAGTTCATGTTACGCTGTCATTGGTAAAGGCAAATCACATAAGTGTGGCTCGCAGACTCTTGATTCTAATTTGATGTTAGAGATTCCAGAAAAACCACAAACTCAAGTTCTTTCAAAAGTATTAAAAATTAAAGTTAAGGAAAATTTGAAGGGTAGTGAAGAGTCTTCGCCAGTGTTAAAATTATCACAAATGCATGGACGCCCGCTTCCAATCACTATTGGCAAAACAAACACTTCACTTTCAAAAAATGAATAATTGTCCTCTGATAATTTGTTAGCTATGAAAACAGATATGAATTTGAGTGACCGAGACAAATTGAAATTGGCTGCTTCCATTCGAGCCGGTACAAAGAATCCTGTTGAACCAGGATTGAAAAAGAAGCTCACTACCAAAGCTCATTCAATAGAATATTTTTCTTACAAAGAATTTCCTCTTGTTAAAGTGAAAGGTGATGAAGTTTCGAATACTCCTTTAGTTGTAGTTTATTGCAATGATGTGCCAGGGTTTGTTGAGTATGTGAGACAAGAGCGCAATTTATCAGAAGACCACTTGAAGTTAGGTATTGATGGAGGAGGTGGATTTTTAGAAATATGCCTTTCAGTACAATCAAAATCAAATATGGAATTTGAAAGTGCAAATAAGAAGCGAACAAAATACATTGAAGGTATTATTTACTTTTATACGGTGCGAAATTCAACTCGATTTAAAGTACTTTATATGACGATGTAGTCTATTTTTAAACAGGAATTGCATTTATCTTAGCAGCCGTTTCACAAGCTCAAGAAAATTATGAAAATGTGCAGCAACTTTTTTCAGAATTGAATATTAGTCCTTTCAATGGCACCATAGCGACTGATCTAAAATTGGCAAACATTTTGGTAGGTATTATGGCACACAGTAGCACATACCCATGTACGTACTGTTACGCAAAAAGTAATGAGCTTCACACCTGTGGTGATTTAAGAACTGGGGAAAATGTTTTAAATAATTATGAAAAGTGGTTAGCTGAAGGAAAAGGATTGAAGAGCCTGGCAAAAAATTATTTTAATTGCATCCACCCCCCTCTAATCACAGCATCTGGAGATAAAACATTCCTGGAAATAATTCCACCTCCAGAACTGCATCTCATGCTTGGTGTGGTAAATACTGTTACCTGGGGTACCGGGCAAAGCGAATACTTTCGTACTTTTTTTAATTTTAATTGCGGTTGATTATTGTTTAAATATTAATGTTAACTGGTGTACGTATTTGCAAGAGCAATAAATAAAGACTGATTTGTGATAATTATTTTGTTTTTGTATTGTATACCTTTTCTGCTATAACCTTAAATACCTTAAGGTATCCACTTTGCCCGACCTTCCCCTATGTAAAACTAAAATTGAAATACCAAGCCTATGACTCCTCAAAGCCATATGTAACCCCCAGAGAATGGCTTTTACTTCAAAGCAGACATCATATGGTCTAAAAAAATGAAAAGTCTGCTTTGAACAACTATATGGAGGAAATGAAATCTCTTCATAAAAATTTAAAGGGAAAACATGTAGGATTTTGCATTTCATTGAAGCAGCCAGAGTTTGGTGTTTCACCTGATGTGGTTGTGGAGTGTGATTGCTGCACAGTGGCACAGTAGAAGTAAAGTGTCCTTATATTCTCCAAGACCTGAGCCTTGAAAATTTTGTCGAACTAAAATCATCTTGCCTTGTAAAAACAGCAGATAGTTTTACTCTAGATAAAAAACACTGTTACTATTTTCAAGTGCAACTACAGATGTATATGTTAAACGTTAAATATACTAATTTTGTACTGTGGTCAAAAGACATACTATTTGTTGAAAGGATTACATTTAACAATCAGTTCTGCATGGAAAATATGAGAAAAACCTTAGATTTCTTTAATCTTGTCATTAAGCTTGAGTTAGTGGCTTTTTGTGCAACTTAATGCTATAGTTGTATATTATTAAAATGAATATTTTTTTTTTCATAGTAAATAAACAATTTAAATACAGCCTAGCCTGTGTTATTTAATTTTATAATCAAAAATGGACACATTCCTCCACAAATGTAAAAGCATTTAGCAAAAGTAATACAGTTTAATTGAAATGACAGAATGAGTCACATTTAAATTTGATTACTCCTTAAATAATATGATAAAATTAACCAGAAATTCTTGAACAGTATCTTTATTAAACAAATAACAAGTGAACATATACACAAAAAGAGTAACAAAATTTCTTGATTTCAATATAATCTGCACAACAACATTCTGTGTTAATAATAAATGAAAACAACTTGCTCCTTAAATAATATGCTAAAATTAACTAAGAAACAACATAGTACAGTATCTTTATCAAATAAAAAACAAGTAAAAATATATATAAAAATCAAAGAACCTGTAAAATATTAGATATGCTAGTTGAATTCAAATGCATAAATGGGAAGTTCAATAAATTAAAAATATAACGAGTGGCCCAAAAGTCGCGCAACGCTAACACAAAATGTGCATGAGTTGGTTTCACCCTACTAGTACAAGGTTACGCGTTTCTACCGAATATCTTACAGTTGTTCGTGTGTAAAGGAGCGGGTATTTAAATGTGTAACGAATTTGTAACCATGGCAACGGGATCGAGTTATCGGTTCACAATTGCGGAACGCGTGTTTTTAGTGACCTCGTACTACCGTTATCATGCCGATTATCAAAACATTTTCTCCGATTTTGCCGAAAAATTTCCTAACAGTCAAGTTCCGAGGCGTGAAACTGTGTATCGCTTGATAAAAAGGTTCGAAAAAATGGTACTGTGAATGATACGAAGCGTTCGGGGCGGCCACGCAGCGTGCGAACTGCAGAAAACCTACACATCGTCGCTGAGAGTTTTGTTGAAACACCGGCGCGATCAGTCCGTAAAGCTTGCCATGAATTGGAAATTTCTCGTTCCAGCTTGCAGCGAATAAGGAAGGAAGTAGGTATGCATGTTTACAGACCACGTCTTTTACAAGCATTAACAGAAGACGATCCGGACCGCAGACTTCAGTTTGCTGAGTGGTACGTAATTCGATGTGAAGCGTTCAAAGACTTCTTTAAAATCATTTTGTGGTCAGATGAAGCACAATTTAAATTAAATGGCCGAATCAACAGACACAATTGCGTATACTGGTCTACAGACAATCCGCATATCACCATCCAAGAAGAATTAAATGTTCCAGGTGTAACGGTATGGCTTGGTGTTTGCTCCTTCGGAATCATTGGCCCTTACTTTTTCGACACAACAGTAACAGGTGCTGCATACCTTGATTTGTTGATGGAACTGCGCGAAGAACTGAATAATAACCCGGATTTTTCTGGTCGTGTGTTAACTCTTCAACAAGATGGCGCGCCAGCCCATTACGCTGTAATTGTTCGCGAATTCCTAAATCAAAATTTTGGATTGGTAGACGAGGTCAAGTGGAATGGCCACCAAGATCTCCTGACCTGATTCCTTTAGATTTTGCAGTGTGGGGAATTTTAAAGGATAGGGTGTTCAAAAATGCTTTACCAGATGTGGAGACCATGAAAAACACAATCACCAACGAAGTCGATACGCTGAATGCAGATAAACCTACACTTGCGCACATCTGTAAAGATGTTAAGAAGCGATGTCTGAAGTGCACAGAACAAGAAGGAGGTCATTTCGAACATCTGTTATGACGCCAAAGAGTCAGCTTTTGCCTTGCTTCAAACTAATTTTGTGTATTTCGTTTTTTTTTCGAATAAATTTTGTACTTTTGCTACGCAATGTCATTTTTTTTCAATTGGTTGCGCGACTTTTGGGCCACTCTGTATATCTGAAAGATTATATGAAACTAATGACACACATTTATAAATGTTGAAAGTAATTCTTAAACTTAAAATATAATAAAACTATCTAAAAATGCCAAAAATATTACAAAAGAATAAAGATAATATTTAATTCATTGGTATATGAGAATTGCAAAAATTTATCAATGTACTGCATACCCTTATTATTTTATCAATTGCTCCCAAATTTCCACCTGATGTTGAAAGCATAGTAATACTTATTGGACCTTGGCAAATCTTGTATTTCTTCTTGAGAAGTCCTATTACACGTTCAACATGTATTCTTACTGTTGCGATATTTCTAGTGCTTTCAAGGTCTACAGGATCCAATTGATTTTTATTTTTAGCGAATGCTGGTATTTGTTATTGGCCTCCCAAAATTTCTACCGCATCTCTAATTAAAAATCCACGATCAGCCAAGATAACATCATCTGGTAGAATTAACTTTAAAAAGCCACAATTTTCAGTCAAAAATCTACTTTCGAGAGAATATATTCTCTCATTGCAAAAGGTTAACTGCTCAATTAAACGGTTCATTTCACTCATGTCAATTTCCGTCTGAACTTCAATTCCAGGTCTTTCTTCCCTTTCCGGCTCATGCAAAGGCTGTATATCCTCTTTTGTTTGAGAAGTTCCAGGTACTGCATCATCCTATAAAAAACATATTACTTTGATGTTTTTATTTTTTTTAACAGCAATAATTATAATAACTGTACCTGTCTCATACGTTTTGCTTATATCTATCAACTGCCTGTCTTGTTGGAGTCCCTGCTGATTTGTATCCCATGTTTTGAGTGGGGATCCAGGCAGGGTTCATTTTATCTATAAGCTGTGCCGGCTCACCCAAAATACACAAAATTCTGTTACTTTATTTTAGTGCATTAAATAATACTTTTATGGATTCCATATTAAAATAATAAACTTGAATTATATTATTTAACCTTACCTATTACAAAATGTCTAGAGTATATTCTAGCATATGTGTTTAGTAATAAACCAAACCATACTCTACAACCACCGTCTAGTAATAAACCATATCATACTCTACAACCACCATCTAGTGCCACCGAGTTGTATCACCGTAAAGGGCAAGGATTTTTGGGGTCAGCATCCCCATTAGAATCAGATTTCTCTGAAAGTTCAATTGGATCAATAAATGTTTAATGTTAATTTCCTTTTCTAGTTGCTAAATTTTTCGTTGTAATTTTTATTGATTGATTGGATGAACCCAGTGCATCCTATGTTTTCTCCTCTTCTTCAAACGCCTGTACAGGATCATTAATGCTAGTAGATTATTTCGATCCATCACTCCTCGGCAGTCGGTTAAACGTAAAAAGGTCCAACTTCCGTGTCGGCGTCGGCCATAAGTTGTTTGGATGTCGTTTAAACCTGTCGGGCAAGTTTGATACAAGCATAAGGACTAAGAATTAGTCTTCTACTCGGATAATTGTGGGGGTCAAGGAAAAAACAAGTTCATCATTAGGGGAGCGAGGGGCTTGTTGTAACAGGGGTAAGTAGTAACAGGCCCTTTTCACTAGGATCTTAAACGCTATTAATGTATTTCTTTGACTCGATTTAACCTATAAACCGCGCCGCATCATGTTGCCATAGCCAATGTCCCGCCGGCCGGCGCAGTGAGCGGAGTGCACGTGCTTCATTTCTGCCAGGTAATATAAAATTGTACTGTCGTAAAATTTCGGTTTGCGTATTTAATATTTACTAATTTCAAATTTTCTATATCTTATTTCCATTCAAATTTATCTATCTCTGATAATGTGTAACAGTTTTTATGATTGCTAAATTGTTTAAATGATTAAATGTCTTGATAAATGTTGAAAATCATACCATAGGGTTAGTTGTAACAAAATCCCGGGGTTTGTTGTAACGTGTTACAACATGCCCCAAGTTATGATGTAGATACCTACGTTTTTCGTTTGTTTTAGAATGAGAGTGTATAAAAGAAAGTCAGAGCGGGCAACACAAAGCCAAGAAGTGTACGAGTTAGTGGCAGCTGAAGTTTTAGAAAACAAATGCAGTATTCGGAAAGCTAGTCAGACTTTCGGATTATGTCACGTCTCTCTTTATAGATACATGAAGAAAAAGAAGAATAATGAAAGATTAAGAGTTGGTTATGTTAAGCCTAGAAAAGTATTTACTGCAGAAAAGGAAGATAAGATAGCTTCGTACCTACTCAAGTGCGCCGATATATATTTTGGACTACTTCCTATAGAAGTAAGGAAACTAGCTCACCAATGCGGTGTGCAGCTTAGTGCTAAAAACATTCCTCCTTCTTGGCATCAAAATAACATGGCTGGTACTGACTGGTTCAAAAATTTTATGCGCAGAAATTCCCATTTATCTCTAAGGACACCAGAAGCGACCTCTTTCAAAAAGACTAATGTTAATTCAATCTTTGAAATATATCAGTTTAATGCTTCTCGAATATGCAACATTGATGAAACAGGGGTCACAACGGTTCAAAAGCCTAAGAAAATAGTAGCTGCTCGTGGCCAAAAGCAAATTGGAGTTATCACATCGGCTGAGAGGGGAACTCTTGTAACACTTGCTTGTGCCTCTAACGCTGCGGGTAATTTTATTCCACCGATGTTCGTTTTTCCCAGGCTTAAATATTCTGAAATGTTTATTCGTGGTGGACCTCCAGATTGCATTGGTGCTGGTAATTCCTCTGGATGGATGACCGAAAAAGAATTTATAATTTTTGTGGATCATTTTATCAAACACCAAAACCCACCAAGGAAGAGCCAGTTCTGTTGCTACTTGATAACCATAGCTCACACGTGAATATTGGAGTAGTTGAAAAAGCCAAAGAAAATAATGTCATCATGTTATCGTTTCCCCCGCACTGCTCTCACAATTTGCAACCTTTAGACGTAGGATGTACGGTCCTTTTAAAAATTACACAAATAGGGCACAGACAGCATGGATGCACAACAATCCGGGGAAAACGATGACAATATATGACATCCCAGGTATTGTGAAAGAGTCGTTACCACTTGCCCTGAACCCTACTAATATTATGAATGGATTTAAAGCTTCTGGTTTATAGCCTTTGAATGCTAATATTTTCCAAGACTCCGACTTTGCGCCACCTTATGTTACTGATCGTCCAGATCCTACACAAGAGCCAGATGACGTAAATGTCACAGATAATATATCTTTGAATCTTGAAAATCCAGAACTATTAGATTCTGTCCCTGAATTAGATATAAGCACCACGGAAATTATAAGCCCAATCGAAACTGCAAACGAACCAACTCCGAGTTGCTCTGGTCTACAAAAAACTTTCTCGCCATCGAAGATTAGACCTTTACCAAAGGCGCCACCAAGATAAACTAATACAAATAGCATACGCAAAAGAAAATCTACAGTATTGACGGACACTCCTGAAAAGGAAGCTCTATAAAAAGAATATGAGGAAAAGATGAAGAAAAAACAGAAAAAAGATAACAAAATTAAAGGAAAAGGAAAGGGGAAGGGAAAAGGCAAAGTTAAATCAACAAATAATAAAACCGGAGTGGACAGAGCTAAAAAAAAAGATTTTATGTTCAGATTCAGAATCTGAAGCAAAAGAATGGTATTGTTTGGTATGTGGTGAAGCTTACACAGATACAAATAAAGAAGATTGGATAGAGTGTATCATTTGTAAGATGTGGGCACATGTAGGATGTGTTACAGGTGACATTATATCTTTTATTTGTATTAATTGTAACTCAGATGAAGACTGAATTTAATTATAATGAAACCAACCAAATGTTGATTCTTACATAAGTATAATACTTTGTTAGATAGCTATTAAGAAGAGATAATTACGAGCATACCTTAAATAATTCAATTACTTACTGTGATTTAAAAGTGCCATGATGATTATAAGTAGTGTTTAACTAAATAAAACTGTTAATTACTTAATTTTTAAGTGTTGATTACTAAAAAAATGTATTTGTAAAATAATGACCAATAGTTATGGTATTATTTTTACTTGATTTGGTAGAGGAAGAGTGACAGTATTCATCCATCTTTATTTAGTTGAAATTTAATCAATAGATTTCAAGACATATTAGTTTTAATGAAAACTGTTACAACAAGCCCCTTGCTCCCCTACAATGTATTTATATGCTGTAGCGAACTATAAAATTAAGAGCATTACATATAAGTTTTTGGTTGTAGGTCATGGACAGAACGAGGGAGACTCGAGCCATGCAGTTATAGAAAAAGCAATGAAAAAATCTCTGTAAAATGAACCTATTTACGTCCCAGCCCTTTATTCTGCAATTATAGGTGATGCACGGAAAAAAGGATTCAAGTTCTGCGTCCATGAAATGTGTCACGGGGATTTTAAAGGTCTTAAACATCTTAATAAATCAATCTCAAACTCCGATTTTAACACTAATTTTGATAATGGTGAGAAATTCAATTTCAATGAAATTTGTGTCATTAAAGTTGACAATAATGATCTAGATCACTTTTTTTTCAAATCGTCTTACAAAGATGAACACTTTAGTTCAGTTGAAATCCGCAAAAGGACGACAAGAAAACAATTCAACAATCTCAATGAAGTTTCACTTGAATCCGCGTACACGGAAGCCATGCCCATCTCAAATAAAAAACACGATGCTTTACTGTCTGCTCAAAAATAAATCAATACCTCTGGTACATCATGAGTTTTACCAAAATTTGAAGCCTGAAATTGATGAAGAAGACTGAAGAAAGTATAATTCTTTTTTGCTTGACTAGGTCTCAAACAATTGAAGACACGAGTAGATAAAGGTGTCATGTAACAATTTTTGAAAAAACGCGTTTTTTGATCATACGGTTATTACATGGTGTGTTTTTTTATTTTGGCACGTTTTTAATTCTATATAGCCATTATTTCTTTTGATTTCGAGATGATGAAGGTGTTATGTTCAATTTTTCTATAACAGCAAAGTGGATAAAGGTGTCATGATCACTTAACACCTTTATCCAGTAAAAGTGAGTAAGTTTGCTACCTAATATTTTCACATGACACACTAATTTGAGGTTATGTTGGATACTACTTCACCGACTGCACGGATCTTGATTTAAATTAATTCTGTGAAAGTGTAGTTTTTTAAGTGAAAAATTTGCAATTTCAAGATTATGTCAAGGGGAAAATACATCGTTTCACTTGTAAGGCATGAAGATGGAGAAAATACCTCTAACGAGAGTAAGAAAGACTTTTGCAACCTATGTATATGTGCATGTTTATTTAAGTAAACCATTTACAATAAACGAAATAATAAATTATTGTTAACATTAATGAACTCTTTCAGATGACAAACCTTCCACAAATTATGAAATCAAACATTTCGAAGAAACAGCGAATGTTCCTGTGAATCTCAATGTTTCCAGCGTAGATCATGGTAGGTTATTTTTCACATTGAGATAATACATTATTTTGTTACTATTAATAACACATAATATCATTTAAGGTGATGACAGATCTTCATCGCCTGCGTCTTTTGAGGAAGATGTAACATCCGGTAGTGAGTATATAGTACCTGAAAATGAGAAGAGTTCTAGTGAAGAGGATGAAGAAATTTTAAACCATAAAATTTTACACGAAAGTGCTAAGTTCCATGTTACCGCTGACAATGAAGTTAACAATGATGTAAATAGCGACTCAATTTTTCTACTAAACAGAGAAAATGCCAAAAAGAAATTGTTTGAATTAAAAGAGAAAACTTCCAAAAAACGTCTTAGGAATTTCGATCAGTGGAAACGAAAAAAGGCAGCTATAGCAAGATAAAAAGGGCAAGAATATTACTCTCAAACTGGAAAAGTGATGCCACAGAAGGAAATAGCTATGGGATCATTATGCAGAAACAAATGCAAGTTTAGTCTAGAAGACAGAAAGTTGATTTTAAAAAAATATTATTCTTTAGACATTAATGCCAAAAATTCATTATTATTTAAGAGCATAGGTATCAAACCAGTTGCGCGACACAGAAGCAATGTAAAAGCTCCGAAAACGTATTCATTTACCTACTCTGTCACATTCAACAAAAAAAAAAATGAAATGGTATGCCGGGATGCATTATGCTCATTGTATCAGTTTAGTCGAAAAAAGGTTGAAGTTATTCAGAGGAAATTGAAAAAAGGACAGTGTGCCCCGACTCCTGATAAGAGAGGACATCATTCGAACCGTCCACACAAAATAGCTAATGATGTTACAGAATGCATTATTAACCATATACAGAAATTTCCCTCGGAGGAATCCCATTATTCACGAAACAAAAATCAGTATAAAATATATTTATCGCCCCAACTTAACTTTACTCGAATGTATAATATGTACATTGAAGAATGCAAAAATCGAAATCTTGAAGAAAGGTTTTTCGTTAAACTTTCTTCTTACTATAACATTTTCTCTACTAAATTTAAGTTATCTTTTGGCCAACCGAAGAGCGATACATGCAGCGTTTGTGATTCGGGGCAGAATTCCGAAGATCATACAGAAAACTATAAATCAGCCTTTGCAGCGCAGAAACGAGACCGAGAAAAACCTTCCGTTAACAAACAGACATGCTATATTACAATGGATTTACAACAAACCATGCCACTGCCTAAACTGTCAAACAGTAAAGCTTTTTATTTACGCCAAATGTGGCTGTATAATTTTGGTATCCACTGCATTACATCAACAGAATCGGAACCATATTTTTTCAATTGGACACAAGATGTAGCTAATAGAGGAAGTACTGAGATATAGTCTAAGAGCCAGCTTAAATCTGACAGTACATATTTTACCATATCTGAACTTTCGTCCAGTGAGAGTCCTATACCCACTAAACAGGGAATGGGTACTAGCTAAGTCCGGCCGCGGTGGGTTTGGGGTCTCTCAGGTGAGCCAGGTAAGAAAATTTAAGAGATTTTTAAAGTATTTTACGACGTCTGCCCTTTTAATATATTATAATATACATCTCTAAGAATTGAAAAATAACAATGGCTGCCGATTTTAACGGTTGCAACACCGCGGCAGCCGCTTTTCAAAATTTGAAAAAAAAATTTTTTTTAAACTATTTTACGGCGTCTGCCATTTTTGTATATTATTTGTCCATCTATTTTAAGCTAATATTAAAAATGGCTGCTGTTTTATCCGGTTGTTAGTATCTGGTTTACAGTAAAATCTTACCTGCAATCCGTCCTTAGAAAACATGTAGTACAGTAAGAATAGCAGTTCTCACTCTCTTTCTTCTCTCTCTCTCTCTTTTAACTTATGATATAGTATTTTCGTACTCTTTTTAGTCTAATATTCTCTTCTTCTTTCCTAGGGCTGAGTGGTAGGGATATAGTTCCTTGTACTAATACAAAGGCACATCTGGCCCAACCGTTCCCAACCGAATATTTTTAGTTCGTATCTATTTCGCTGCAAAGTTACACGTTGAAAATATTAAAACACACTACCGTGAATAAATTAAAGTTTTCATTTTATTTATTGATTATTAATTCTATACGGGGATTCCTATTTGGGCTACCAACGAGTAAACATCGATTGTTTACCGTTCGTTTAGATGGGCAATTAATAATATACCAATTTTTACGGTGTTGTGAATAGTAAAAAAATCTGGTTTTCACCAGTGGCGGACCATTAACACAGTTTTGTCCAGTGAAAAGTAGTTTCAGAAACCGTTCACCTTACATATATTGTTCTCCAAGTTATCTAAACTTAGTGAATTACACATCATAAACACAGTCAATTCGATTAGTACTTCACCTATAAAAGCAGCAAACCAATTTCGCATGCTACTATTTACAAATAGCGGCCAGGGACGTATTCCAAATTCCGGCCAAATCAAATCAAATTTTAATGATGTCTTCAATCAATAATACACAGTCAGACACTCCCACAACAGTCATCAAAAGCTATTCATCAGCAGTTAACCAAGCTGTTTTTCCAAGCAAACAACAAGCAATCGTTTTTTCCGCTATCAAAAATGCCAAATTACAAGATTACCTTATCCCATTAGGATCAATCATTCAACCAAAAAATATTATTTTTTCATCAAGGCTTTCGAACAATCGTGTCTGTATGTACTTGGCAAACAAATCAGTTGTTGACAACTTCATGAACAATTATGGCTCCATAACCGTCAACGGCGAAAAACTAGTAGCTCTTCGACTCATAACTCCGGCTGATAGAATCATACTTTCCAATGTAAGTCCAACCATCCCTCATCAACTGCTAACAGATGAAATATTAAAATTAGGTCTAAATCCAGTTTCTCCCATGACGTTTCTAAGAATCGGTGCAACATTACCTGAGTATAGTCACATCCTAAGCTTCAGAAGACAGATTTACGTAAGCCCTTATACGCAACAGCTTCCAGACTCCATACTGATTGAATTCGAACAAACCAGCTACCGAGTATTCCTCCAAAAAGATGGACTAACATGCTACAAATGCAAAGCTGATGGTCATATAGCCTCACAATGTATCAATAGCTCCAGCCAATCAGAACCTAATACATATAGTTCAACATCAAATATTCAACCGCTTTCGACTTCCCAAACTCTTCTTACAACCCCAATCCAAACTCTTCCACCATCTTCGTCAACAAATAACATCAATACACAAAAATTGACTTCTTATCCAACAACAGAAGACTCTTCACTTAGTCAAGAGACGCCCGCAACTTCAACGAATATGGAAGCAGAACCGGATACAACAGACATTCCCAAAATCACAAACAAAAGGCATATGGAAGACACCCCCACACCCGATAGCGATAATAACATAACGCCCGAAAAATTATTCCCTAAGCCAAAACCAATACTAAAAAAGAATAAATCGAGCAAGAAACAATCAACAATATCCTGCAAAGAGTTCATCGAAAATCATTCGCCACCTTTCATTCTGGACTACGACCAATTAATTGTTCTACTAGATAATGTAACCGGCTCACTCCAACCTGTAAATATAGCTCTAGATTTCACTTCTGACCTCCTTGCGCTTACTACTATGTTAACCGAAGTATATCCCTACATAAATGACAAGGCAACAAAAATGAGAATCACCAAACTTAAAAAAAAGATATTTACTCATCTTGGCCAAGACTTAATTGACCCTGAATCTGATTCATCTACTAACAACTGATTTGTCGCACATAACCCTCTCAAATTAGTCCAAAATTCAACTCAATTCTTCAATGGAGCATAGATGGTTTCTACCATCGACTTGGTATTTCAATTTCAATTTCTTCTCCAAAACTCGTAATAATACCAAACGTGCTAGTGGAGGAGTGGTAACTTTAATAAGAAAATCTTTACAAGCAGATCACTTCCATGTAAACTCAGATATCGAAGCCCTTGTAGTAAAACTCACCAGCCATAAAACCTCTTACATCTGTAATATATACATTGCTCCCGACTCAACAATAGAATACAAAGACTTAGAAAACTTACTAAATCAGATACCAAGTCCAAGAATCATTATTGGAGATTTTAATGCACATAACATAACCTGGGGCAGTAAATCGACAAACTCAAGAGGTCACATACTAGAGAAACTCATTGCCGACATTCCACTGAATTTTCTGAATGATGGAAGCCATACTAGGTTCAACATATCCACCGGAGAAACTTCTGCTATCGATTTAAGTCTCTGCGACCCAGCACTTTCTGCCAATCTATCATGGGAGGCTCTCTCGTACTCCTATGGAAGCGATCACTTTCCAATTATTATCGAAAATCGCACCTCTCCAGGAAAATGTTCACCAAAATTCTCACCTAAATGGAGAATAAATTCTGCAGATTGGACATCCTTCAGTAACCAGATTGAGCTAAACATGGATAGCTGCGATAATACCAACGATGTCCAGAAATGTGTATTGAACTTCAATAAAATCATCTTGGATAGTGCCAGCCAGCACATTGGCCAAACAAAAGATATAAAAGGCCATACTCCAGTCCCCTGGTGGAATCAAGATTGCGAAAAAGCTATCAGGGAAGCAAAAGCAGCGTTGAACAAGTACAGGAAACACAAAACTCTCCAAAATCGCGTAGAGTTGAAAAAATACAAAGCAAAGGCACAACTTGTGATCAAACAATCCAAGAAAAAATCTTGGCAGGAATATGTTTCTGGAATAAACTCCTCCACTCCAATAAATCAAGTCTGGACCAAAATAAGAAAAATGAATGGACATAGTTCAAAAAGCACTATCCGTAGCATTAAACACAATGATCGTTACTACTCATCCACAATAGATATAGCCAATATTTTGGGCCAATCCTACCAAGAACAATCGTCAACTTCAAATTTCACACGCGACTTTCTCAATTACAAGGCTCAAATCGAACAAACTCCCATCAGTTTTGAAGATACACTGGATAACCCTTTAAACCTTCCTATTACTATAGAAGAACTTGACAGCTCCTTAGAAAAAATGAAAAACTCGAGCCCAGGTCCAGACAATATTCCAGTCATATTTCTCAAATATCTACCACCTTCAGCAAAACGGCATCTACTGAAGCTTTTCAACAAGATATGGGAAGATAAAGTATTCCCTTCTTTATGGTCTGAAGCTATTATTCTACCATTTTTAAAATCTAAAAAGCCCAAACAAGAAGCCAACTCGTACAGACCTATATCACTAACTTGCTCAATGGCAAAACTGCTAGAGAAAATTGTCAACCAAAGACTCATGTGGCATCTCGAAACTTCTAACCTCTTAATCAAGGAACAAACTGGTTTTAGACCAAACTGCTCAACTCTTGACAATATTGTGGATTTGGAAAGTGAGATCAACGAGGCTTTTGCCACCAAACAGGTATGTGTAGCCATTTTCTTCGATATCTCAAAAGCATTTGATACCTGCTGTACTCCAAACATTCTGATGCAACTACGAAGATGGAATATCACAGGAAATTGCCTAGCTTTCATCAACAACTTCCTTGCCAACAGAACATTCAAGGTTCGGGTTGACGACGTACTATCTGATGCTTACCGCCAAGCAAATGGAACCCCACAAGGCTCAGTTATCAGCCCTACTTTATTTCTGATTGCCATCAACAACATACTCAATAATCTGAAAAAACCACTGAAAGCAAGAGTCTTCGCAGATGACCTAGTAGTTTACATAAAAGGAAAAAATATAAATACAATATCTCTATTTATTCAACAATTCATCACAAATTTGGAATTATGGTCACGTCAATCCGGTTTCAGGTTTTCTGTTACCAAAACAACAGGTGTGGTATTTAGCAGAAATCGTTCATATACTATCCCAAAATTGAAACTTTATAACCAAAATATCAACTTTAAATCATCAGCAAAATTTCTAGGAATGATCTTTGACCATAAGCTTACCTGGAAAGATCACATAGAGAAGTTAGTCCAAACATGTATGAAGCGGCTTAATATAATGAAAAGTCTAGGAAATATAAATTGGGGATCGGACCAAACAACGCTACTACTTATATATAAAACGCTGATTAGGTCTAAAATAGACTACGGCTCCATAGCTTATGCATCTGCCAGAAAAACTGTACTTCGCAAACTCGATGTTATCCACAATACAGTATTAAAAACAGCTTCAGGCTCGTTTACAACATCCCCTAATACCAGCATTCGAAGTCTTCTTGGCGAACCATCATTAAGCTACAGACGCTCTATATTGAGCTTGAATTACGCGGCTGCTATATCCACTAATGCTAGAAAACCAGTTTACAATAAGACATTCAACAACATATATAGAGATCTTTTTGATAAAAAACCGCATCTATCTAAGCCATTCTATGCCAGAATTAGAGATCTTCTTCAGAAATTTAACTTAGAGCTCCCAACTATGTTTCCATCCACTGTCGAACATCCAGCTCCGTGGACAATCTCTACCCCTCGCTGCCATACTAACTTGACCGGGTTTGATAGGGATACAAATCGCCATGAAATCTTTACAGAACTCAACAGGATACTGCATAACTACATTGACTTCAACATAGTCTACACGGATGCTTCGAAATCGGAGGCAGGAGTGGGTGCTGCAGTAGCGACCGCAACTGAATCTTACAGCATAAAACTCTCCCCTCACACTAGCATATTTACGGCAGAACTCTATGCTATCTTTCATGCCCTCAAAGTAACTACCTCCTTCCCAAATCCCAAAACCCTAATTTTAACTGATTCCTTAAGTAGCATTCATTCCTTGAAACATCTCTATCCCAAGCATCCAATATTACAATCAATCAAATCACTGCTTCACAATATCCAGAACGACAAGAAATCTGTCGATTTCATTTGGATTCCTGCTCACATTGGTATCAGAGGCAACGAAGAAGCGTATTGCGCGTAACGCAATCGTAAACGTTAATGCTGAACTCATAACAAAGTGCGTGGTGAGTGACGTGAGAACACTTATTCGGGAAAAAGTTCACAACCACTGGCAACAAAACTGGCAGCGATCGCAAGACAAACTTCGCGAATTTAAATCAACAGTGACACTGTGGAAGTATCCAAAAATAACACGCAGAGCACAAGTGATTATTACTAGACTTAGAATAGGGCATTGCAAATTTACGCACACTTATCTTTTCAATAATGACAATGCTCCTATATGTGATTCATGTCAAGAACACTTAACAGTGAAACATTTCCTGATCAATTGCACTAAGTTCGACACGTACCGGCTAAAATATAGACTACCCACAGACTTAAATATACTCTTAGGTGTAAACTGCCCAGTCGATAAATTGTTGGGATTCCTAAAGGACATTAATCTACTAAACAAAATCTAATATTGTATATTGTTATATATTGTTATACACCCCGCTAATCACCTTGGGTGGAAGCGGATTAGCTTGAATTAATAATAATAATTCTATACGCGGCATTAGTGTGACGTCACAAACATTCTTTGTATCTAAACAAACCTGGTAGCCATACTATTTTCCATTTGTGTCTAGATTTTTGATTACTTAAGCGTTTTATAGGAGTTATTAAAGGAAAAAAATTGTTAAAAAGTAAGTAATCGTATTCACTTGATAAAATAAAAATAGTTATAATAATTTAAATTGACAAAAATACAGTATTTTCTCATTTTAAAAGCTATATTTTAGGTTATGCTCACTGGATTAATGTATACTATTGGAATAATATTGAAATATATCAAATTAAATAATACTGATTATTTGTTCTAGTGTCATCATCGCATGTTTTAACATTATCTGCAATAGCAACCTTTTTTAAGGACAATATCGCCCAACTACAAAGAGGTGAAAACTCTTATAGCAGTGGCAATGTGAAAAAAATGATTTTCGATCCTGCTGTTTCCCCTGCCCTACTTCGAGGTGAAGTTACAGCCAGTATGAAGAATAGAACTTATAATGTTGAGGTGAATTTTGAAGTCATATCAAAAAGATCGTTGTTATTTTGCATAATCATGTTATTTTTCAGGTTTCCATTGATTACGAGGATGGTATATTGGATGTCACCTGCTCCTGCCCCAGGGGACAAGCAGTATGCCATCCCATGGCAGCTGTATGTTTTCATGCACACAACAACATCAGTGTTACTGACAAAACCTGTGTGTGGAATCAGCGCAAACCTACTGGCGATGGAGAAAAAATTGTGAGGATTAGTGATCTCTACAAACCAAAATTTTCTAATTATCAGGCTTTTTCGAGACCAGCATCAACCCAAGAAATGGCAGATTTTAGGAATGAATTAGGATACTCTAATCCAGTTGGATTTACATGGCTGTTTATGCCTGAGCAATCACAATTGACAAGCATAATAAAGAATATTGAAGATATTTTATATTCACTAGAGTATACACAGGCTACTGACAAAGAGACATTTTTAAAATCAAAATGCTCAGTAGATATCGATACTATAAATAAAGTTGAACAAATAACTAGAGGACAGTCAATTAATGAAAATTGGCTAGTTGCTAGAAAGTACAGAATAACTAGTAGTAAATTTGGCTCTATACTGTCAGCCTGCAGGAGGAACAAATTCTCAAAATCTTTATTTTCAAGCCTACTAGAAGGGTACGAGCTGGATGGTATACAAGCGATAAAGTGACATGCAGTGACAGCAATTGCTGTATTTCAAAAAATTACCGGATTATCAGTGGATCCAGCCGGATTTTGCATGGACTATTGTGGATTTTTGGGTGCTAGTCCTGATGGGTTTGTTAGCGAAAGATGCTTAATTGAAGTAAAGTGTCCCTTCAAACACAGAAATGTTGGAAAATTGAGACCAGTGTTAAAAGACCAAAACTACATAGTTTACTTTGAAGAAAACTTGATGATAATTAACGAGAATCATCACTATTATCACCAAATACAAGGTGCGTTACATATTGCTGAAAAGGATATGTGCTATTTAGTAATATTGGTACCAAGTGACTGTATCATTGTACGAATTGGTAGGAGTGAACAATGGACAAAAAATTTAAATATTTTAAAAACATTTTATATTTCAAAATTCATACCATTTATTTTATCGTAATAAAATATTAACAGAATTCTGAATTTTTATTCATTTCCTGCAAAGGGAATTAAATTGAGAGAAAGTTTTGAATTTAAATGATTAACAATAAGCTATTTAGAGTGTGAAAACTTCAAACACTACGTCACTTTTCAGAGTTTCTATCCATGGCTCTCAAATTTTAATTGCCCTTAAGGCATTTTGTTTACAAAAGTGTGACTACATATATTCTTCTCAATTAATATGAAAACACATATAAACTGTCTTAATTATGTAATCGTAAGCCAATGATTTACATTTGATAAAAAGGGGAAAATTAAGGTTCAGTAAAAAGAACTGTTTAATAAAACTAGCTATAATAACTTTATTTGTAAGTAAAACAACAGATTTAAAATAACAATGTATATATTACAGACAAGTTGATACAATGCAAAGATAAACATGTTTTACAAGTTAAATAGGTTCATAACACTTAAAAACTATTTATACAAAATCTAACGATATGATCAATCTTTTGAATCCCTTTATAATAAAGTTGTCCAACTTCTTTAATTAAAGGATACTGCAAGTTTGTTAAAGCCCCTACTACCTGAAACACAGCATCAGCATGTGGTAACAAAGAATGTGGAATTAAATTTAATATATTGAACACCTTCATTCTCCTTATAGCACGCTCCACATGAATCCTTGCTCGAGCAATGCATTCAGTTTGATGAACTTGTTCTGTAGTGAATTGAGGAGTTGTAAGAAATGGGGGAATGTTAATATGAACTCCGGGAGGCATTAAATCTTTAATTAGGAATCCTTTATCTGCCAATACCAAGTCTCCAGGTTTAAGTTGATTTAAGATTCCACAATCTTTGACAATTTTTTTTGTCTGATGTTGCACCTGGATATAAACATGATAAAAATGTAGCTACACCATTTGGTGCAACACCTACTAATCCTTTGCATGTATTTCTATGCTTATATGAGCTGTACGTCAACTTCTGGGAAGACCTACTTTGGCGATTTATACAAGTATAAACTTCCGTACAATCTATTATAATTCTACAATTTGTGAAACTACTAAAACAGTTTGGTAAGCACAACTGATTTTTACTTCTATCTGGTATTTCAGACATGAATTGTTTGGATAAAATTTCATGCAAGGCATGCACCCATGTTGTTACAACATTTGAGACTGTGCCTTGTGAAACATTAAACCTTACTGCTAAATCTTGATGTGGAAAATTTTGTTCCAATTTCATCAAAGTCATGAGCAGCTCATCAATTTTTCTCATTTTTTCTACCTTCCATTTAAAATAATATCTTATTTCATTTTTTTCCAACAAATGATACAGAGCCATGAATACATCTGTTGTAGGCAAACCAGTATATAAAATGACCAAATTATTATCACTCCTAATATGATCAAAGGAGAATGTTTCTGATAAGTGAGAGAGACTACCTGTAGCTTTTTCTAGACTTTGTCGTAAGAAATAGTTTTCTGCTTCTGTCATAACATGATTGCTTTGAGAGAAGTCGTCTGTTTCTTTTGACGTAGATGCTTGTGGTTCAATTTGCAATCTGCAAATGGATAAAACAATAAATAGAAATGAAAAAATCACTAAAGGTATCTACTTACTCCAACCCATCTTGAAGTGGTCTTTTCTTTTTCTGGGGATATTGGTCGTGAAACATTTTTCCTTCATTGTGTAAAAAAATGGTTGGCCCATTTTCTTTTTTTCCATCTACAAAATAACAACTACACAAAAAAGCTCCGGGACCTGGTTCTGTTGTTCTTCTACAAATATTGTGAAAAAATAAAATTTTAAACAGTTATAAAATTCATCATTATATACCTTGTTAGCTTTATCCATTTGCTTCTTACTTTTGGATCCTTTGGAAATCTATAAAACTTACAACGCTCTCTGACATTGTAATGCTTACAGCTAGGTGCCCAACACTGCACCATTATTATTTAGATGAAAAACGCTAAAATTAGATATAAAACATGAAAAAAGAATTAGAATTGTTATTTTTGTAAACGAAACTAACTGTTTCTGAATAATTCCACTTATAAATAGAAATTCATGAAAACTCATCAGATATTTTAGTAGGTATAACAAATCACATTTTTCAGAAATTTTATAATTTTCTTAAGTATACCGTGAAATTATTTAGGAAGGTTGATTTCATTCACAACGACTTGATTTCGCAAAATAAAAGTTCAAACTGTACATTTTATCTAAAACAATTATATTTAACAAGATTACAATAGTGAGGTTAGGTTAGTTTTATCTTTTTATTCAAATTATATGGTAAAACGTACCTGTTTTGATTGGAGTCGAATATATACTTTAGTAAACGTCCTAGTGAATGTATACAAGTTAAAATAATTTATTTTTTTTTCGAATATAAGGAAATAATAACTGATCTAAAATCACAGCTATTGTATCTAAATGGACGATATGTTTGTTTAGATACAGTTACAAATTGTGACGTCACCACTAATACTGCGTATTCCATACTTTATCAGTATGACTGATAATTTAAAGTGTGTGATTTGTGCCTCGGAAAAAGACGAGTAAGTGCTTTTATTTTCTAAAGAATCTTTAAAAAAGTGTCGGCATATTTTAGACTTACGAAAGCATCATAACCTAAAATACAAAGATATAATTTTACCTGCAGATCTTTATGACGGTGGATATCATCGCAGTTGTTATCGGGTTTTCACAGCTTTGAAGTCGAAGTTTTATGAAACGAAAGGTACAAAAATAAAAGATGTTGCGTCATCAACATCTCAATCTAATGCATTATCAACAGAATCACAATCTGCTCAGCAGCCGTCAACGTCAACAAACAATTCTGTGATTGCTGAAACCGTGACTCAAGATATTAATTTATGTATCGAATCATCTGCATTAAATGTTGCAGTACAGAGTAATAATCCTCAACCGGATAAATCGATGGAAGCAGGATTTGTTGACGAATCTGACTTGGTAAGTTTACAAACGGACATAGCTGTAGAAAATGAAACTCCAATTCTAAAAGGCACCATTTGTATTTTTTGTGAGAAAAAAAATAAAAAATTTCATGGTAAAATGGAAAGTTTACGTAGTTGTAATTCTGATCAGTTTCAAGAAAGTATTATGAAAAATCTTAAACAAGACACAGACTATTACAATGAAATGTTGGGTAAACTAAAGAATATTACGAGTAATAAAATACACTACCATGAAAAGTGCCGAGCAGATGTCCGAAATAAAAAAAAAATTCAAAAAAGTCCTGTTAAAACATCGTGGCATATTTCTCGTGAATATCACCAAACTGTTTTTCAGGAAATATGTACTATGGTTGAAGAAAATGTCATTAACAAAGGACGTTGTTATTTTCTTTCATTTCTGCATAGGCAATACATCGATTATTTCTGCGACTTAAGTAATGATATGGGACATACTTTAAGTTCAGTAATTTCATCACAACATTTAGAAGAAAAAATTCGTGATAAATTTGCTAGAAATATTCAAATACTAATATCCGGTAATAAAAAAGTTATTGCACCGACAGGCATTACTTCTATAGATGAATCCTTATTTGCTCATTTGCAGCCTCGATCTTGCACAAAGAAATAATGAACATTGAAAAATCAAAACTTCCAGACAATTTAAATAGTCAAAAACTGATCTAAGGAGAATGTTCAGTTCCGTCAACCCTGTCAGATTTTATCGCTTCAGTTATTGGAAGTTATTTTCGAAAACGACAAAAAAGTGACAATTTCAAACGTCACGTCAATTCTGCATGCCAAGACTTAATTTACATGACTCATAATGAAAACCTGAAAACTTCCAAACATATCTGTTTAGGTATGAGTTTAAAAAGCCTCACTAACAGCCGTAAAGTAGTTGATATCATTAACCGCTACGGACATTGCATTAGTTACAATGCAATTGAAGAACTTGAGACTGAAGCTACGTATACATCGACTTCTCGAGCTGGACTGTGTCCAGAAGTCATCGATAGAACTAATAATTTGTCGGTAGGTGTTGCATATGACAATTTTGATAGATTTGTTGACACAAAAACCGGCAAAGATACTCTTCATGATACAGTCGGGATAATATATCAAAACATCGATCCTAACCTCGAAAGTACGGAAGATGTTCAAGATGTTGATGATTTGCGAGAAGTCAATGCTAAAAGACGTCGAAGACGATCTTTCCAAGCAATTGATCCAGAATTACCGTTTTTTGTGAAGAAAAGTAAAATGAGCAGTGGTTTTCAACCAGAAATCCCTGAAAATCAAGAAGAAAATATTATCGTACATCAAGATCGGTACAATCGTATTGATACTGTTTGGATGCTTAGCCATGCTGCACGTTTACTTAATATTCCAATGTGGGCTGGTTTTAATAGTGCTGTAACGAAAGATGATAATCCTCAGCAACTAATATCTTATCTCACTCCAATTAATGCATCTCCAACAGCTCACCCAGTAGTTTTAGAAACAATGGAGCAATGCATGAAAATTTTGGAAGAAGTTAATCAACCTTATATGCAAGTAACATACGACTTAGCTATAGCAAAAATCGCTTTTCAAATTAAAGCAACGGAGAAAAGTCCAAAATTTTCTAGGTTGTTTATACATATGGGATCTTTTCACATCATGCTGTCTTATTTTAAAGCTATTGGGAAATTTATTGATGGTTGTGGATTGTCAACAATTATGGTAGAGAGTGAGCTGCTCGCGAGTGGGTCGGTCGCAAGTTTTCTAGATGGCAAACATTTTAACCGGTGTAAGAGATTACACCCTATGATGGCGTTAGGTTTGCAAATCTTACATTTTCGATCTTTTTTGGAACAGGAAAATATCGATATAACTGATGATATATTGCAAGAATTGCAAAGATTGCAATCTTGCCAAACACCAATATTTATTATACACGACGAAAAGCTCAAAGAATTGTGTACAAAGTATGCAAAATTTGAAGAACAAACTATCCATGGTGAATTTGGTAAAACTACTCAGTTTTATATGGTGTATGTTAAGCTTGTACATCATTACTTAACTCTTAGCAGAAGTATACGTTTGGGAGATTTTGATTTATTCAGAAATATTCTACCACGAATTATCAAATTATTTTTTTCTTTTAATCATCAAAACTATGCGAGATGGACGGTTACGTATCATTACAACCTCATGAAAGTTGCTGAAACTCATCCTGGGCTGGAAGAAGATTTTAAAAAAGGGTTCTTCGGAATTAAACGTAGGAAAGCCATTTTCGAGGCAGCCAATCGACTTAACTCTAGAGCAAACGATCAATGTGGATGCTGCTAGGCGACTAACTGGAATCACTCATTTGACAGATTCTATCGCAGCTCGTCAACGTTGGGCTCGTAGTCATGATATTCGATCAACTATCACTCACGTTTTTGAAGAGATAGGCATTAATAAAAAACAAGATATTTCAGCAGAATTACAGCCATCAAACATCAAAAAAAGTTGCGAGCAACTGGAAAAATTTGTTACATCTTTTAATCAATATATCAATCCATTTAGTGCCCAGTTACCTCCAAATCAATTGTTCAACATTGCATCAGGTAAAGCTGCTTCATCTCAAGTAGATAACTTTCTTTTGAATGTTGAAAAGATTGGTGAAGATCTACGCAAAGCATTCATTTCTGAATGTTCATTAGATATTAACCGATTTGACAAAACAATCAAGAAAAATCCAGTTCACAATTTTTCGAGTCAGTTGGACAAAAAGAAAACCGTCAAAGTGGGTGGAAAAAATAAAGAAATCAAAATACAGCGGGATTTATTCGGACGCATGTTGGGATTGTCAATGGACTATAAAATCGATATCCTCAAAATTTTATCTTATCCAATAACTCCCGTGCCTCTTTCTCTGTGCCATTTGGATGGAGGAATTCATAAAACAGATAAGTCAGCGCTTGTCAAATGTCTCGAGGCAAAAATCGACCCTGGTGATCCACCATGTCACGCTGATGTGTATTTGATCGACGGTTTCTTTATTCTACATGCTATGAAAGAAGTACCTAAGACATTTGGTAATATTTCAAAGAAATTTTTGCAAATGATTACTAAGTTTCCAGCATCCAGAATAGATGTAATCTTTGATCAGTATTGGTACCCTTCCATCAAAGACAAAAAGCGGAGTCTTCGACATGAATCAGCACTAATTGATTACTCGATTTCTGGACCTGATCAAATCAGACCAAATGATTTTATTAAAGAAATGCGAAATACCAAGTTCAAGGAAGCTCTTATTGAATTTTTTATTGTGCATTGGGCAACGGATGATGTTGCGCCGTTTATTGGAAATAAACTAATCCACTTGAGTTTTAAAAACTGATCCAATGACGGTATAGTTGAGTCAAGTATCGTAGCAGATTTGTGTTGTAAGTCTCATGAAGAAGCAGATAGTAGAATTATTTTCCATGCTTGTAGCATTATAGATCAGTCTAATATTGTAATTAGAAGTGCAGATACTGATATTTTAATAATCATGCTGGGAAATATGGTTAACGTGAAAAATCCTTTTTCTCACATTTGGATGCTAATCGGGACGGGTAACAACGAAAGGTTTATTGATGGATTAGGCCAAGCAACGGGGCAGCCTGTATATAGGGTTTCGTGACACAAATCTTAACAGGTAGCGAGTGGTGCCAATCGATAGAGTAAGTTGCCCCCATCAAAACAGTATACTTTTAAACTCGAGAAAATCGCGCGTTTGTTTGTTATTAACAAAAAACTGTAAATTTTCGGACTTTTTTTGGTTTTTTATTTATAAATCCGAAAGATTTGTAGGAATCGTTATGGTTGTAATACAAAAGTTGTAGAGAATTGGATAACGAAGAAAATGAGCTGTCGCGCGACTTCGTAGCTTGATTAGAAGCTGAGAAAACCCGGAAAAACTGGAAAATTCTCTCTTTTTTTTAAAAATTCATATCTCCGTCAATTTTTGACGTGGAGAGCCGAAACTTCGCAGAATGATAGAAGAACATATGCGCTTTATGCATGCAAAACCCTGTAACTGTGCGATTATTAGTTTTGCCGTAACGGTTGTTTAAACAAATTAACGCGAAATTTTCCCGAGTCTCCTAGTGACACACGGATCGTTTAAATTCAATTTTGAAAACGGATTTCGAAAGAATGCGACCTCAGCTACACAATGTATATTCTGATTTTTCGAAAAAAAAAGAAAAACTGTTTCAAATCCGACGTCAAAGATGACCGTTTTTCTTCGCGCGCCGCGAAATAGTCGAAGAGTGGGGGGAGCAGAGGCGGAGGAGAGCAGCGCATATATAGTAATAGCTGCGCGCTGCTTGTAGCATGCCGCCTCATTCGTTTTTAATCTTAGAATTTCTTTGCTATTATTTCATAAATCTCACTGATTTTTTTTACGATTGTTAAATAAAATATATGACGTTCGGATTTTTGATAAATTTTTTCGTAAAATATAATTCCTTACGGTATGAAACACGTCATTGTATTTGAATTATTTCTCATTTCGGAGCATCCAATGATCATCTTCCGCGTCTCTTTTTCGGGTCTTCTCTCTCTGTCTCTCTTTGTCTCTGTCTGTCTTTCTCTCTCTCTCTCTCTTTCTCTCTCGCTTCCACTCGCATCTTTTATTTCCCCCTAAACCGTCATAGCTTGGTTCCCATACAACAAAAGTGAAAGCGAAGCGACGCCAACGGTCGTTTGACCTGCCCAGCTGCTCAGTATTGAAGGGATTTCGGAGCTGTTAGTACTTCGCAGCGTGTTTCATGCTAAATTTTGAAACAATTTTTGAAACTTTAACATTCAGGCAATTGTTTTAATCGTGGAATATAAAGTCCTCCAGTGAAACCGTTACAAAAACATTGTGAAAATGGATTTTGATGAAGAATACGACCAAAACAGTGTTGCAGAAGAGTGTCACAACGAAAAGTACGTATACGAAAAATATTTCACTCGTGTTCCAATTTGTAAATATCAAAACCTTGCTAAGTTAGAATTTTTTCAGTGATTATTATTACTTTTTTTTTGCTCAGGCACGCTTATTAGTAATATTAATAGGCACAGACGAGTATTGCTAATTTTTTTTATCGATGTTTTTAGCCAAGACGCTCAATCTGTCGGTGAGGGTAATGTCGTGCGAGTGGAAGAAGCACCCTACAGATGCAAGGTGAGAATTCTTTCAGAATTGTGATAATTAATAAATTGAAATTGCCAGTATCTGTGCAAACGTATGTACATATCGATTTCTAATTTATTTATTGACGTTTCATCGTACGTAGGCATGACGATCGATCTCGTGGCGAACGTGATAGTGAGCGAGTAAGAGGCGCGGCTACGCCTGCAGTTGAGGGGTGAGGATTTTTCCAGTAGTTTTGAATGCAAATCATCAAATCAGTCATTAACTTGAATTTATAAATTGTTTGTAATTTAGTTGCTCCAATGCATCGGAGTAAACCGAGACAACTACTGAAACACACGACGATATTTGTCTACTGTGCGACAACCCAATGACAGAGCCTGGAAAAACGTGTGTCGTCAAAAAACGTGGCATCGAGACTCTTGTTCAGGCAAGTACGAAAAGACGAGATAAAAAAGATGAGGTGTTGAAGACTCTTTCGGAGATAAAAGTTCATCAAGTTTGTCGAGTTATCTACCCAAGAGATTCTAATATTAAAGTAGCTGTTGAAGCCTCGAAACGATCGTGGAAACAAACTCGAGAGCGCATAGAAGACGGGCGATGTTTTGATTTCCGTACAAAATGCTTTTTCTGTTCGAAAGGTTTCAAAAGTACATCTGCAACGCGGCGTCTGTCGAAACAATCAACCGTTGATAGTATTTTGGAGCAAGTAAAATTGTACCCGGATACGGAAAGTAACAAAATTATTGCCGCGCGGCTGAGTCACTTGAAAAATCAAGACGATGACTATTACTCAACGAATAACGTGTATTATCATGCTACCTGTCAAAGTAGATTTTATTCATATAATGCAAGTAACGTCAAAGGTGCGCCAATTAGCGAAGGTATGTCGAGCGTAGTTTCATTTATCATTAATTATATTGTCGAAAACAGCGACGAATGCCAATTTTCGTTGAAAAGCCTCCTAAATAAATATACGGAAGTACAAGGGAGCAGTGATTTTCCTCGACTAGATCGAATTGAACGTCAGCTATTCGATCATTTTGGTGATGAAATCGTCTTATATTCAACGAATAATGGTCGTTTTATCTGTTTTAAAAGAACGTTAGGTCAGTGCATTGAAGATAGCTGGTACAAGAACAGGGAAAAAAATGAGAAAGATGAAAAAAAACGTATCGTTGAAATGGCGGCTCACATTATTTTACAAGATATTCGCGCGATGGAATGCGATTTAACGAAATATAACTCGCCGTCCGAATTTCTGCATACCGTTAATGATAATATACCGGAAACGCTCCATTTGTTTCTAGATTTACTTATAAAAACGCATAAACGAAAACCAAAGAGTGGGTCCATGCGAAAATGGGATAATCGAGTGAGTACTTTCGCGCACGTTTTAATGTCATCTGTTCGGCCTCGATCGTTCTGTTCGCCAATCTTGTTAGGCTTATCGAGTATGATGCACACGAAGTTCGCTGCGCGTGGGTTGATCGACTGTTTGCATAATATTGGTCTTTGCGCATCATACTCCGAAACAGTTAGATTCGAAACATCAATCGTTAATGACCCCGAAAAGTTTGAAATTATTGCAGATACTTATTTTCAATATGTTTATGACAACGCTGATCATAATATTGCAACGATAGATGGCAACAACACTTTCCATTATATGGGCGGGGTAATGTGCGTAACACCATTAGTTTCCGTGTCGTGCAATAGCAAAATTCCACGTATAAAAGGATCTCTACCGACAACAAATAGCGAGAATACATCGGGATTTCTTCCATTAACTGAATTTAGAGGTAGCCGACCTTTTCGATTGGATAACGTGAAGGTACACGATTGGAAGGAAAACGAACGATTAGAATTTTCTGTGAAAGTTACACCAACAGACATTTTATATTTTTTTGGCAAACACACGGATTCTAAAAATACTCCGAATTGGCACGGATTTATGAATAAATACCACGCATTCAATTCGGATTTTAGTACAACAAAAGTGATTGCTTTGCCGTTTATCAAAGCACCACCAAGCGATCATACTACTGTGTTAACAGCGTTAATAGACGCTAGGCTCCGCGCAAATAAAAACAATCAAAAACACTGCTTTGTAACGTTCGATTTGCCGCTGTTTATGAAGGGGAATGAAGTGCTTGCTTCGATAGATCCCGATAATGACCCATACAATCTGTTATCGATTATTCTTCGGCTCGGCGGGTTTCATTTAGGTTTATCGTATCTCGGTGGTATAAATACGATTATGAAAGGAAGCGGTCTTACAGAAGCATTTTGTACGATCTATGCGGAATTGTCGGCTGACAAAGCGCTGATGGGTCACGCTTTTTCGCGGAGCGTGCGTGGACATCTTTTAGTTCAAGCAGCTCTGGCTTCTATAATTTTCCGAACGATTGAGCTTGATGATAATGAAAAATTATTTTTACAAGAAAATCTGAAAAAAGTTGGTGGAGAGGATAATCATTTGAATTTATCAGATCTCGTTATGACAGGCATCGAGCAAAAGTTCGTTTCCGCGATTACAAAAATTGAAGAACGAGGTCCTACCGCGAAATTATGGGTGCTTTATTTCAAACTTGTCTGCTTACTATTGCGATTCATCGATGCCGAACGATCTGGAGATTTCGAGTTACACCTTGAGACCGTAAAATTAATTACGCCTATTTTTTTTGCGTCTGGACATCATTTATATGCAAAGGCATGTCTGCTGTACGTGCAGAAAATGTCACAGTTAAAGGATATTATGGATATTGTTGAATATGACAAGTTTTGTAAGCAGGGCTTTTTCACTATTAGACGTTCTAATAGATTTTGGTCAGGGATATGGTCTGACATGACGATCGAGCAGTTGCTGATGCGCGCGATGAAATGCACCGGCGGATTAACTCACGAAATGAAAATGTAGATGATGACGAATTGATGGGGGATTACTATGCGAATATGGTTGCTCGAGAACAGAATCTTGATGATGAGGCGAGTAATTTTATTCCAATGCAAAACGAAAACGAAAGCAGTGATGAGGATATCGAATCCGTAAGCCCAGTAAAAAAAAAGCGTCGTAATGTTAGCGTTATTATTTATTAAGTTAGAATATGACGAAATAATATATGTACCTGCATGTAAATAAATGTTATATATCTTTTGTATGATTCCGAATTTATAAATAACTATGTACAATAGTAAAAATACAGTAAAGTTCATTAAAACAACAGTTTGTGCTTATTATTCCCATTCACCTCCATGACCCATCGAATTTGCGCATTTACACGTTAATTATAACTGCATGCATTGAACAAAAAAATAACAACATCTTTATTACGAAAAATCAATGAGCGAACTCAGATAACTACAAATATACGTGTGCCGCGAGCAGCGCGCAGCTATTACTATATATGCGCTGCTCTCCTCCGCCTCTGCTCCCCCCACTCTTCGACTATTTCGCGGCGCGCGAAGAAAAACGGTCATCTTTGACGTCGGATTTGAAACAGTTTTTCTTTTTTTTTTTTCGAAAAATCAGAATATACATTGTGTAGCTGAGGTCGCATTCTTTCGAAATCCGTTTTCAAAATTGAATTTAAACGATCCGTGTGTCACTAGGAGACTCGGGAAAATTTCGCGTTAATTTGTTTAAACAACCGTTACGGCAAAACTAATAATCGCACAGTTACAGGGTTTGCATGCATAAAGCGCATATGTTCTTCTATCATTCTGCGAAGTTTCGGCTCTCCACGTCAAAAATTGACGGAGATATGAATTTTTTAAAAAAAGAGAGAATTTTCCAGTTTTTCCGGGTTTTCTCAGCTTCTAATCAAGCTACGAAGTCGCGCGACAGCTCATTTTCTTCGTTATCCAATTCTCTACAACTTTTGTATTACAACCATAACGATTCCTACAAATCTTTCGGATTTATAAATAAAAAACCAAAAAAAGTCCGAAAATTTACAGTTTTTTGTTAATAACAAACAAACGCGCGATTTTCTCGAGTTTAAAAGTATACTGTTTTGATGGGGGCAACTTACTCTATCGATTGGCACCACTCGCTACCTGTTAAGATTTGTGTCACGAAAAAATCCCCGTTGCTTGGCCTAGATGTCAGTAAAATATACACACAACTTGGTCCACTTCTAGCTAAAAGCTTAATTGGCTTCCATGCTTTCACTGGTTGTGATTTTAATCCAGCTTTTTTTAATCGAGGCAAAAAAAAACCTTTCACGTTACTGAAAAATAACGTTGTGTTTCAAGAAGCATTCGCTGCTTTCGGTGACATTAGTCTGACTGAGGACACCTTACTTGAATTGTTTAATGTTATCCAGAAGTACACTTGTCTCATGTACAATGCTAAAAAATCTATCGATGTTGATGATGGGAGGTTTCAATTATTTGTTCATTCTTACAAGGCAGCAGATACAAAAGAAAATTTTAATAAAAAACTCCGAAGCTTTGATGTAAGCTCGATTCCTCCGTGTAAATCGGAATTGTTTCAACAAGTTTTGAGGACGCATTATATATCCAGCATTTGGAAAAATGCTCATATGAAAGAGCCCACATCATTGAGTCCTATGGAATATGGTTGGATGGAGATAGGAAACTGTTACGTGTTCAAGTGGTTCGACGGTGACCAACTTCCTAGCTCTGTCGGTGACTTAATTTTAAATTCTGAAGGTAATAACAGCATAGTGACACTATTTTAATTATCACTTATTTTTAATATCATAAGCTAACTTAAAAATTCGTATTTCATTTTTACAGAATCTGATGTGGTGGATGGAGATTACTTCAAAGTTGCTGTTGACGATTCCGACGATGAAAATTAATAATAAAATTTATCATTACGAGACAATTTGGATTTTTATTTGTTTTTAATTATTTCAAAAAATGACTACATTCTGATATGAATAAATAAATATTTTCAATCAACCTTAGAAATTTTTTCTTTCACCTAAATAATCATTTCATATTTGCTACAGCCTTATAATAGACCTTTTTTCCTTATTATGCTCATGAAAAGTAGTAGATGTGATCGTTTTTATATATATATATATATATATATATATATATATATATATATATATATATATATATATATATATATATATATATAGATGGCCCAACGTGTAAGATGACCCATTCCAATATTTCCGCAAATTTTAACTTTACGTTTAGCGTTACTTTAGCCACCTTCTAATATTCATGTCGTGCATACCGTGCTCCATTTTTGAATAAATTTAGTGAGTTTTTGGGTAAGTTATTACAAAAATTTTATTTTGCATGCCTTAAAAATAATTAAGGTCCGTTTTAAGAATAATTGTTAACTCCAACATAGTTTTTTTCGGACTTATTTATGGCCAATCTTAAGTTTGGGATTGTTTGAGGTTATGTTAAGATGACGAAAGTTTCTTTATATCCTAGCACATGCGAGATATAAAGGGGGCCATCACTCCCATGCATTTGGGACAGATGGCCCAATGGACATTCGGGTTAGTTGGCTCACGGGCCATCTATCCCGAAGTGTGTAGGTACTTATTACAGTGCTTATAATTTATTGCAGATTTTAGAATCATGCCAACAAAATATATTAGAAAAGGGACAGTGCAAAGGGGAAAATGGACTGAAGCCGACCTACTCCGGGCTGCAGAAGCAGTTAAAAACGGTGTGATGGGCTTGAGAGAAGCATGCCGCACTTTCAACAACATTCCTCCTCCAACACTTAGAAGGCGACTTAAAAATAATGACTTTATCAAAAGAACTCTTGGACCGCCTTGTATCCTTGGCATCCAGAATGAATTAAAAATTAGGTTTCATATACAAAAGCTACAAAAACACGGATTTGCGCCAACTCGTGAAAATGTCAGAGCAATGGCGTTTCACCTGGCAGATCAGCTTAAAATTAAACACCCTTTTAATAGAGACAGTAAACTTGCTGGTTATGACTGGTTACATATGTTTTTACAACGACATCCAGACTTGAGTGTTAGAAAAGCTGAGGGTGTATCACTAGCTCGATGCAACGGTATGAATAAAGAAAAGGTCTCGGCGTACTTTAATCTGTTAGAAACAACATTAATGGAGGCCGGTTTAGTAAACAAGCCTGGTCATATATTTAATATGGATGAGACGGGTCTCCAACTTAATAATAAGCCAGGTTATGTTATTGCTCAGAAAGGCTCAAAAAACGTTGCCGCAATAACATCATCAGAAAAGGGAGAAACAATTACAGTAATCTCATGTTGTAATGCAGAAGGTTTTTACATACCACCAGCTTGCATTTTTTAGGGCAAAAATAAAAAAACCGAGTTTGAGGATGGTATGCCTCCGGGTTCTGTGGTTTACATGAACGAAAAATCCGCTTATATTAATACGGATTTGATGTTTACCTGGTTAAAAGAACATTTTGTTCCACGTAAACCAGACGGAAAAATTCTACTTTTACTGGATGGTCATGCCAGTCATTGTAATTTGGTAGTAATGCTGGAATATGCCGATGAACATAATGTTATTCTGTTTTGTCTACCTGGTCATACTACTCAGTTCCTTCAACCCTTGGACAGGTGTTTCTTTAAAAGCCTGAAAGCCTTTTGAAATAAAGCTTGCAACATATTTGTAAAAGCAAATCCTGGTAGGAAAATTTCTCGTATGCAATTTGGTCAATTGTTGTCGGAGGCGTGGTCAAAAGCAGCAACTGTTGATAACGCTGTGTCGGCTTTTAAATCTACAGGAATCTGCCCATTTAATCCTGGTGCTATACCAGAGTATGCCTACTTGGATTCTGAAGATGAAAAATTAGATCCCAATACTTCTGCAGGTTAGTGTAAATTTAGAGACCTCTCTTTAAACTAATTTTTTACCTTTTAGTTTACGCTACTGAATCTAATAATACCACTCAAACAAAATGCCCTCTACTTCAGCCTTAGAGTCAGAACCTGAACCGGAGCTGATAAATACCGATAAAAACACTCCCGAAACACTTCTATATATTATATAAATTCTACCAATGTAAAAATCACACCTATGAATACCTATTACTATACACGAATTGCAGGTAAGATTTTACTGTAAACCAGATACTAACAACCGGATAAAACAGCAGCCATTTTTAATATTAGCTTAAAATAGATGGACAAATAATATACAAAAATGGCAGACGCCGTAAAATAGTTTAAAAAAAATTTTTTTTTCAAATTTTGAAAAGCGGCTGCCGCGGTGTTGCAACCGTTAAAATCGGCAGCCATTGTTATTTTTCAGTTCTTAGAGATGTATATTATAATATATGGAAAGGGCAGACGTCGTAAAATACTTTAAAAATCTCTTAAATTTTCTTACCTGGCTCACCTGAGAAACCCCAAACCGCGGCCGGGCTTAGCTAGTACCCATTCCCTGTTTAGTGGATATAGGACTCTCACTGGACGAAAGTTCAGCTATGGTAAAATATGTACTGTCAGATTTAAGCTGGCTCTTAAGCGGGATTTACATTTACGAGTACTCGGATCCGAGTTACCCTACTTGGAGACAAACTCTGAAATGTAAATGTTTACTTGTACAGTGTTCCCACTTGGATACGAGTTAGTATCAAGTAGAGCGCAAACCGAGTCCTGTCTCCAAGTAAACGTGGTTATTGAGAGTTAAAATGGCGGAAACTAAATTTTCGGCGGAACAGATGGAACAATTTATTGATATTTATCGATCTTTTGATTGTTTATGGGATGTGAAGTGTAAAGAATACCGTGACATTAACAAAAGAAATAACGCCTATGAAGCAATGGCGGATATTATGAACATTACCATAGAACAAGTGAAGAAAAAAATAAATAACATTCGTTCCACGTACCTTCAGGAAAAGAAAAAAGTCGATGTATCAAAATCTACAGGTAAAAAAACCAGTTAAGCATTATTTTCTTTTCTTTAATACAATAATAATAAAAGCAAAGATAGAACTTGTTTGCATTTTTATTTACAGGGTCTGGTACGGAGGATATTTATACACCAAATTTATCTTGGTTTGGTAGTATGACTTTTTTGGATGATGTCACTACGCAGAGAAAGACAAATTCCACGCCATCAGTTGTAAAATGCGTGAGTTCATAAATGAAAGCCATTATTTAGTGTTTAGTCATTTATTAATAAGTAACAATAAATTATTTTCATATGTTGAAAAATCAAAATCAAATAATTTCTAAATATGTGTCCACTGAAAATCAATTTGGCCTTCATTATAAAAATATTCTGCAAATTCGTTACGTATTGAATGCGCGACTTCACTCGCATTGTTACTTCCTTGATGAGCTATTCCTCTCATACTTGTTGGAATATCTTCAAGCTCGTAATTTAGGGTAACCTCTTGGCATTGTTTTTTTAAGAAGTTATGTAAGACACATGCGATTAAAACGATTTTATCAATAGTTTCTACTTTTAGACAAATTGGTTTTCTAAATATTCGAAAACGTGATGTCAAAATACCAAAGGCATTTTCTACTACTCTACGTGCACGACAGAGTCGGTAATTAAAAACTTTCTGTTTTGCATTAAGAGGCCTGCTCCTTGGAAATGGTTTTAGAAGATTCTTTGAAAGAGCAAATGCCTCATCCCCTAGCATAACATAAGCAGAGCATACACGGTCAATAATACTGACAGTATCGAAAAATATTGTCAGTAATACTGATCGTGTAATCCGAGGTATTGAAGTACTGAAGAGGGTACTGAAGATTGATGCTTCAATCCATTCATTCCTCAGTTCTGGTCGCCGAGTAGTGGGGATACTGACAGTAATAATGACCGTGTGGCCGGGTTTGCTTCATTCTTCAGTAATGAGGCGGGTTTAGGTTGTGAAAACACGTGCCATCTAATTGATGAAATCTTGGAGTTCGACGTTGGTTTGCTTTTTGTAGAGTTGCCGTTTATTTTCTCTGAAAACGTGAAGCCTGCTTATTTTCTTACGAATTTAAGTTAAATTACGTTATTTAAATTAAGTTAAATTAAGTTTAATTACGATAAATTTATCTTCCTCAGTTATTAAATTGTGCAAAAACTCGTGCATCCAAAGTAAGTACAAGATTATTTTTAAAATACTGTGAATTTAACCCTCTGGGTACCACGGTCCTCATGAAAGTCAAGTACCACAGGGGTCCTTTTTGGACCCCAAATATTTTTTTCCATTTTAAATCTTGGGTTATTGAATAGGAAGTTGAAACTTGGTACTTTCACATGTTTTTGAATGCTAATAATGAATTTTACCTTCAAGTTTACTCATCTTTTAACTTATGCCCAAAAATAAATAAAAGGTGCAACTTGTTTTTTCTTGTATTTTCTGAAGAAACAATATTTTAAAACGGAGTTTACAAAGGTCATACAGCAGAGAAAGTTAAATTCTCGTAAAAGTGTTGGGTCCCAAAAGGACCCCATGGTACTCGGAGGGTTAATAACGAAAATATTAATCATAACTTCATTTACATTTTGTTAAATAATTTGCAGATGGAGGATAATATGGACGAAGATCTTAAATTATTTATTCATACTTTTGAATCCATGCCCGAATTGTGGAGCTCCACAGATCCAAATTACATGAAAAAAAATAAAAGGATGGAAGCCTTAAATAAATTATTGCCTTTGTACAAAAAAATAAAACCTAACGCGGAAATTTCCGATGTCAGGAAAAAAATAAATACATTAAGATCAAATTTTCGAAAAGAACTTAAGAAAATTGAATCTTCGAAAAGGTGAGAATATATACCAACATTTTGATTTTCTTAGTAAAATTTTATTTAGGCATTAGGTATAGTTGTTTTTATAATAATTATATAAAAAAGAAAATATGAAATGAATTTATTATGTTATTAAAGGTCTGGATGTGGTACCGAAGACATTTACACTCCGTCGTCATGGGTATTTTATGCTCTTCAATTTCTTGATAAAATCGAGCAGCCATTCGAAACCCACTCGTCGATTGATGTGGAAAACGAGGAAGAGGAACAGGTATGATTTTGATTGTTTGGTTTTTACCATAAATTTCAGTATTAAATTTTTTGAAATAAAAAATTAACATTTGCAAAAGTATTATGACAAATTATTATGTAAGATTAAAATATGTACAATATTTATCCCTTGTGGATTTTGCGTCGCTTGCATTCCTACTATGTTCTTCACGAAGACTAGCCCCTACATCTATGCTTTCAATTTCGTTTTGTGCACTAAAGTTTAGAGATTCCTTTTTTAAGTAATTATGCAGATAGCAGCATGCTAGTGTAATTTTTGTTGCTTTGTCAGGACCAAGATTTATTGGCTTTTGAAACACACCAAATCTTGATGCGAGAATGCCAAAGGCATTTTCGACTACACATCGAGCTGTGGACAGTCGTTTATTGAAAGTATCTTGCTCCTTTGTACATTTTTTTTGAGGGTATGGTTTCATAAGGTTGCAGTGCAAAGCAAAGGCCTCATCTGCCACAAAAACGTAAGGAAAATAATCCTCTGAACCTGGTAACTTTGTGGGAGGTGGAATATGCAATTGCTTTTTTAGAAACAAATCCCAAAATTTTGTATAAAAGAGGACCCCACCGTCGGAGATCCTACCATTAGCTCCTACATCCACCATTATAAATTCCTTATTTGCATTGACCAATGCCATTAAAACAATGCTAAAGTGTCCTTTATAATTATAATACAGAGAGGAGGTATTAGCCGGTTTTTTTATGGCGATATGCTTTCCATCAAGAGCTCCGAGACAAGTAGGAAAGTGGCAGTTCTTGCTGAATTCTGCTGCAGTTAATAACCATTCCTCTTCTGTTAAGGGAAGCTGTAAAAAAAAAAATATTTTTTAAATAATAATAAGATTGTTATTATTAGTAGTAATAAAAATTTGCTGTAATTAGTTACAAAGAATGTCAATCATTTTTAAAGCATGAAATATGAACATCGAGGAATTTTTTAACTCTTGTTTTATTTTTTAGGCTCAAGAAACTACAAACATAATTCCAGAGGACGATGTTATCACTCAGCCTTCGACTTCAATAAATTACAACAGAAAATCCAAAAAACAAAAAAAATGTAATAAACAATCAGATTTGCTGAATTTAGCGTGTGAGTACCTGACCAAGGAAAAAGAAGGAGATTACAATCTTAACTTAGCGAAAGTTTGGGCTACAAAATTGCAAAATTTGGATGCGTCCCAAAAAATACTTGCCGAAAAGGCCATAAACGACATTTTATTTGAGGCTACAATGGGGAATCTGCATCACAACTCCGTTAAAATCAACGAGCCGCAATCTTCCTGCCTCCATTCATCAAATCCTTCCCAAATACTGAACGGAACCCTTCCTAGTCCAGTCCATGTCCCTTCTACCACCACCACTTCCCCCCAAAAAATTATGATTTTAAACAATAATAACAATTATGATCCAATCGATGATAACGGCATTTCATCAAAAAATAACTTGAAGGACTACTATCATACATTTTCTGAATAAAATAAAATTTTGTAAAGTGTATAAATGCCTATACATACTAATAAAATATTTTACTAATTGAATTTTTTTGTTCAACTTACCTTGATATAATCTCGAAGCACATAGATGAGAGTTTCACATGTTTCAATTATCATTGAACTAATTGCTGCTGGGGAAATCAATGCTGAGAACTTGAGGTCAGCAAAATTTCTTCCTGTCGCCAGGTATCGCAAAGTAACAGCGAGTCGCTCTTTTGGACTGATACTTTGTCTCATATTAGTGTCTTGCTTTTTAATATGAGGTGAAACCATGTCCAATAAAGTTAAAAACGTTGTTTCACTCATTCGAAAATAATTTTTGAAATCTGCAGGATTTTTAACTACTATTTCATTCAATAGGTTTAAATGGGTGTACCTGTCTCTTTCCAACAGCCAATCCTTAACCCATATTCTTCTTTTTTTTCTTTTTTTTACAACAGCAGAAGCTATAACTATTGCCAAACAGGCTCTATCCATGTTAAGTTATCTACTAAAGGATGGAAAGCGGGAACTGACGAATAATATTGACAGTAATAATGACCGTGTGAATTAAACGAACATCAGTAATACTTTCAGTAATAATGATCGTGTAATCACAGAAAATACTGAAGAAGGGCACCTTCAGTACTTTTATCAATACCTACTGTCAGTTTTATTGACCGTGTATGCTCTGCTATACGGTACTGGCTTAATGCGATTTGGTAAGCATTTATCAGGTGGTAGATTTAAAGTGGCTTCTTGCAATGCTTGATTTAATGTACAATTTTTGAAGATACCTCCATCTGATATACGTCCATTGCAACCAACATCAATATACAAAAAATTATAGTTTGCGTCTGCTAAAGCGAATAACACTATACTATGTGTGCCCTTGTAATTGAAATAGTAGGATCCTGCATTGGGCGGTGCTTCTATTACAATATGTTTGCCGTCTATAGCACCAATGGTATATGGAAAATTCCACTTGTTTTCAAATTCCTTGGCAATTTTTTCCCACTCGCCTTTTGTGCAAGGAAACTAGAAATAAATGTATACATTAATTTACAAATTTAATTATTTTAGGTGAAAAAATCAACAAATAAAGAACACAATACAACAATCACACAAGAAACTCCCCGAAGTACCAATTCGGAATCACAGTGTGGTAAACGAGCTCGTCGCCAAGAAACAAATGTAGATAGAGGGTTAGAAGATGCCGTAAATAGTCTAAGTGCAATATGTAAGGAAGATTCGACGGAATTTGATAAGTTTGGAGAGAGCGTCGCGGCACAGCTTAAAGAAATGCCTTTAGAAGATGCGTTGCAACTACAATTGGACATTCAGCAGCTCATCACACATAGAAGATTAAAGATATTGAATCAGCGCAAAATATCCAGTAAAAATAATTCAAATAGGACAGTTTCCCCAGGCTTGACATCTCCTTTTTCTCCAGAAGAATATAATATACCGACACCTTCTTCCAGTCATTCTTCTCAGTCAACCTATTCAGCATCGCTTGACAACGTCACATATCGTGGGAGTAACGCAATTTTTGAAGCAATGGAAAGTGCCAGTATTACGGAAGACTATTTATCCATCTAGTGATTTTTGTAAATTAAAAGATGTTAGAAATTAGGAATTAATATAAAAAAAAGTTGTGAAAAATGTTGGGTTATAATAAATATATAAAATAAGTGCAACCTTTTATTAAATACATACCTTCATATAATACTGGGGCTGCAACACTTCATATACATATTCACATACTTGAGGAACAAATAAACTTATTGTGGAAGCTGATACTCTGGTCAGATATTCTAATGACCTATAGCTATCTCCAGTTGCAAGAAATCTTAATGTTATTGCAAGGCGTAATTCAGAACTTATAGCACTTCGTAAATATGTATTCTGTTTTTTTATATAGGGGGAAACCTAAAATTAAATAAATAATAATTGCTAGGTCATGTATATCCAATCATTCTCTTACCTTTATATGTAACATACAAAATGTTTCGTAGTCCATCCGCATGAAATTCTTAAAATCTTTCCCGTCTTGGGTTAACAAATCTTTTAGCAGATTTTCTTCAATTCCAAGTCTGTGGCGCTCTTGTAAATGTTGTTTAACCCAAATAGTTCTATTTCGTTTAACTTTGTCATATTCTTTCCTCTTTTTAAACACCATAAATAATACTAAAGTTATAGCGGCACGTTTTTTTCTTGAAGGAGCCATTTTTAAACACAAAAAGATTTGAATTTACTCGGACGTAATGTAAACGATTGAACTCAACTCGCAAATATAACTCGGATCCGAGTACTCGTAAATGTAAATCCCGCGTTAGACTAATAGCCAGTTGCGTTTACAGATTCTGTCAGCTACTGAAAGAATGCAATGAAAACATTAATCATCTGGTCATAGGGTCGGATTCTTGCGCTGGGCAAAATAAAAATTTTAACATAATTTGTCTTTATCAGCTATTGATTTTAAAAGGAATGTTTAAGGTTATTGATCACAAATTTCCGGAAGTCGGACATAGTTATCTGGATTCCGATAGAAATTTTGGCAGAATAGAGAAAAAACTACGAAAGGTTGAAAATATATATACACCAGAACAATATCGTGATATTATTAAATCCGCTAGTACAAAAAATTGTAGTGGTGTTGACATGGAACATTACTTTTATGATTTTGAGGAACTTTCTCGAAAACTACATCTCTGGAATAAAAAGACAAATGAACTAGGCCAAAAAATTAACTTTAGAGACCACATTAAGTGGATACGGGTTGACGAATGTGGATCCTACTTATACAAAAATAACCTTGATGAATTTACGCCTTTTCTGAAGGTAGACTTAGTGACAAAAGGAAGAAGACCAGTTAGTACAGAAGATGAAATTACACTAAACAGATTTCGTGAAAAAAGATGTGGACTAAGTGCCGAAAAGCTAAGCAATCTGCGTGACCAAATCAAATTTGTGAAAGAAGAATACCGGTGGTTCTATGAAAATGTTTTGGAAGAAAACGAGGCAAATCCTAAGAAGAAAAGAAAAACCAATTAATTGCAACAACATTGTAAACTTTTTCAATATATATAAAAATATTCCAACAATAATTATTGTACTCCATTAGCATTTTCTTATGTTTTATTTTTTCTCAATTTATTCATGGATAAAGGTGTCATGTGCATTTTAATCAATTTTTTCATGGAATGCAAAACATTTTTAGAATACATTATTAGCTAAAAATTTTTTATTAACATTCTCAGCACACTGGTCAAAGTAAGTTTCAAGAGTCAAGTGGATAAAAAAGTTCCAATTAAAAAAAGTTAAACCACATTTACTCATTATTTAAAAAATGTTACATGACACCTTTATCCACTCGTATCTTCAATTGTATATTTTTTTCTTACATTCCTTTGTTATTTTACTTTGTTCGCATTGTTTTTGTTTCTTGAAACTACTAGACTTAATGCGTGTTTTACTGTATTTTAACAAAAACAATAAAAATGTTTTGGCAATATTCGTATTTTTCTTTATCATTCAAGTCATCACCTCAATCCAAAAATGCACTGCTAGTTATGGAGAGAAAATTCTAGAAGGTCATTTTATTAAAACGTAATAGTATCAAATATTGTAAACACATTGTCAGCAATAATTTTATTATATAAACGAAAGATTGTAAACACCTTTGTAATGTATTATAATTAGTTCGCTTAAGAGATTAATTATAATCATTCACCAATTGTAATTTTATATCGAATGAAATTTTTAAAAAACATATTTTCGGCAACGGAAATATAATTTGCTACATACACAGTAATGACGAAACTACTAAAAAAAATTTATTTTGAATTTTTTTAACCTTTTCGAGCCTGTCGACATATGTACCAGCATGAATCACGCGGAGACTATAAGCAAATATTTATATTTTGAATGGTTAGTATACGTACCAGTGCGTCTCCTACCTCCCTATGAAACTGTGATGCGCGGAATTTTATTTGGAGTTATGTGGTATTTGTTTATTTGTGCCGAGCCACGTTCTACGCTACGTTTTTAGTTGATTTTCACGGAAAAAAGTGACCTAAATTGCGCCAATTTTGTGTGTGGACTTAGTTAAGGTGAATCTTACAATATTACGACAAAATATGTTGCGAAACACTGCTGGAAATAACAAAAAACAGCTGTTTTCTACAGTGGTACACATAGTACCAGCAGTCCGTAACTGCACTAGATGTCGGTACATGTTTGTTTGTTTTTTGTTTAACACGATGTGCATAATAAATAAATTAAGTAGAGATGAGATGGATCACATCGCTAACCATATGTGAGATGTTTCTGTGTATCAGACTTTTCGGCGGGCAGTAGCGATCTATGGGAGCCATCATCTGCAGAAAATTCGGGCCAAGATAATGAATCATTATCCGGCAATAATGATGTGGATTCTCAGTAGGTAGAAAGCTTGGAAGAAATCATTGAAACTATTGAAAGTGAATCATCGGGTGGAGAAACTGCTCATGGTAAAGACTCTGGCGATTCAAAAAATCGTAGAATTATATGGTCAGATGTAACAACAGATTTTGTTCCAAGAAAGTGTCCCACTTCCACGTGAGTGTTCTTTATCTTCAAAATTTCACAAAGACATGAGCCCCATTGATGTATTTCATAAGATATTTCTTCGCTCGCTTTATACGTACATTGCACAATGCACCAATGCCCGACTAAATATCCTCCAAAAGGAAAGAAGAAAAAACGGATTTCAGATACTGATGTAGGTGAAATACAGACTGTGATCGGCTCAGTTCTCATGTCCTATAATCGACTACCATCAATTATACATTATTGGTCAAAACATTCATCAATGGGGAATATAACTATAAAACTATAAAAAACGCTATTTCAAGGGATAGGTTCAAACTTATTGAGTCAAAATTATATTTTGCCTCTCCAGAAAAGCCGACCAAAACTTATTATATTGATGACATCGTTCAGAGCTTTAAAAACACGTTTCAAAAATCACACCAGGACAGCAACTTCCAAAGCATTGATGAAAACCAATGAAAACAATTTCAATGAAAACTAATGTTTATGAGAATAATAAATATTGGGAACAATTATTTCAACATTTCCCTTTGACTACAATATTCTGTGGAGATTTTAATGCACATTTTAGTATGTGGATTCCTCATCCGGATACACCACAAGGAATAATTTTAGCCGACGTGGTAGACAATTTAGATCTAGTTGTACTCAATGATGGTATTCCCATTAGAGTAACGCGCCAAATCAATATAAATCAACAGTTGATTTAACCATAACAACCCCTTCTCTAGCAAGTAAAATACATTGGGAAGTATTTGATGATACAATGGGATCGGACCACTACCAAATAATTATGGAATTGCAAATCGTGTCTTTGTATACTCTAATCAACCCTTCAACTAAATGGACAGGCTCTCGTGCAGACTGGCACCATTTCAAAAATATTCTTGAATCAAGACTTGTGATCAAAATTTGTTTCCAAATGAGGACAAACTATTATTATTCTTTGAACTAATGTCCACTTCCGCAAATCAAGCGATGCCCAGAAAAAAATCTCACAAACAGTTTCATCCTAGACCATACTGGTGGGATGCTGCCTGTTCATCAGCATCTATAGAACGGAAAAAAGCATTGAATAAATATAAACATCTGGATAATTTAGAGAACTATCTACATTATAAAAATATTTCCGCCAAAGCAACATTAATATTCAAGAAAAAATAGAAGCAATGCTGGCTTGAATATTTAAATAGTTTAAATAAAAGTACTCCTTTGTCTAATATATGACACAAAGTTAAATGTATTAATAATCACCAAACTTAACTCCAGAATTAATAGATCAAATATTAAACTCCTTAGCTCCGCCATCAGTTTTAAGCCCCCCATTTTTATCAACAGAAAATTATAATTTTTCATTACAGTCAAAATCGGAATTCCTAGGAAAACCATTTATTCTAGAAGAGCTGCATACTGCAATAAAAACGTCGCGAAATACTGCTCCCGGTATAGATAGTTTCACATACAAAATGATAGTTGGTGGCTTGGACAAGATTCTTCAGATAAATTGAAAGAGATTATTATAACGTTAATTATAAAACCCAATAAAAAACCTGATTCACCGACATTTTTTCGACCCATTTCTTTACTCTCATGCATAACAAAGACTTTTGAACGTTTGATTAAGAATCGGCTGGAGATTTTTATAGAAAGTAACTCCTTGGCACCAAAAATTCAATATGGTTTTCGTAGAGGTCAAGGAACTGTAGACGCTCTAGCACAACTTGTCTCAGACATCCAATTATCCTTTTCTAAGAACGTCTCTTTATTGACCTAAAAGGAGCCTACGATGTTGTAAATCTCAACATCCTATTTTCTAAAATGAATATCATGAGTAACTAGTTTTACAATTTTATCGACAAAGCAACACAATTTTATATTACAGAATATAAAATAACAATTTGACTAAATATAGTAATTATAATATCTTACTTCACACTAAATTGAATTATGCCATTCTATTGAGGCTATGGTAAATGGTAAAATTCTGCCACTGAATAATACGATCTCTCAAGTAAAATGTCTTTGTCAATCTTCAGAATTTATTCAATTTATTTGCCATCCCTACTATGGATAATCTTGCTAAAATATTAGATGAACAGTGTCATGATATAATAAAAGACGAGAGATTCGTTATCAAGCCGAGTTCATGGACTCAATTTCCAGTACACTCTTATTGGAATAAAGAAATTACGATATTATGTCTTTACAGTTTAAAAGATAAATACAAAGAGTCTCAGCTGCTTCTGTGGTTACTTATGATCCCAACGAATCTGCCAAATTAGATGCTGTTGCACTTCATAATAATCATAGCACCAATATGCCTGTAAGTTCAGAGAATACCTATGATATATGAAATTATGAACTATAGATATGAAAACAGATATTGAACTTATTTAAATGTGCCTATAGTAGAAACTCGATTTCAAGAGTCACATTTCATTATCAAATGAATTATGCTGAGCAGCATGATTTGGTGCACTTGAAGGTAATTTAATAAATTTTAGAATGTTATGAAGTAACTTTGATAGAGGGCCACAATAACAAGTAATTATTAATGCCACTTTAGTCCCAAATTTACATAAAGAGATTGAAGAAAAAGATAAAAGAAGTGATGCAAAAGTGTAATCTTGCATAAGAATAATGCACCTATTTGCAGACCCACCACTACAACAGCCAGAATTGACGTCAAATTAGTTCGGAATTCGCTATATTCTTCAGACTTGACTTCTAGCGATCACTCACTTGTGGTCATACGTGGGGTAGATCACTGGTTTGTAAGAGATGAGAAGAAAGTGTTAACTTCAGTGTAATAAGAAATAAGAATGATATCTAAGTGAGTCAGAGGCAGGGCGAAGGGATCAACCCTCTTAACTGAAAAATGGCTGCAGCAGAAAAGAAACTGCTAGCAGGCGCGTCTCCCCGAGCGGATGGGAGGATGCCCTATGTCCTTGGATGAAGCTTATTTTCCATAGTTAACGAGGGCAGAAGGTAGGAGTCAAATAAAATACGCTCCCGTGGACAAACAGGTGCAGGGTCGAAGCGGTTTAATTTTCCCGCTTCAGAACCAGAAACTTTCACAGCAATGGGGGTAGCTGTAGAAGGAATCTCACCCCCACTTCCGGAGGCATCGCGTTCGGAGACGACCTTTTGCTTTGGAGTCATATCAGAGTTTATGGAGAACCTTAATCAACAATCACAAAAGAATGAAGGAAATGGGCCTCATGCTCAGCAAGACCCTCTACTACTCAGTGTGAAGAAGAAGAGAACAGATGCGCTAGAACACTTGGAAAAGCTAGTCAATGGACTGCAAGATTTCCTTCAAAATAAGCTAAATGTCCACAAGGAAATCAAAACGACGTCAATGAACCTCTGCAGTACCCTGAGAAGGTTCAGAAATCAGGATCAACAATGGCAGGAAATGCAACAGCGGCATGGCCACGTCACCCAAAAACCAAGCGAGTCACTGCAGACGGCGACGCCAAAACAAGCGGAACTACCACCTGTTGAAGCGATGGACACCGGAGCCGAAGCTGACACTGAGTCAGTTGCTGGTGACCACAATAAAAATTTCCCCAAGAAGAATAACAAAAGGGTACGGAGTTCATCTGATCTCGATTGTAGATCTCACTTTTGTCAGTAGTAGCCTTGCTAAAGGTAACGACAAATGGGAAGTATTGGATATCTACACCGCCAGCGACCATCATGCAATATTCTGGGAAATATCAAGCAACCAGAACTTCAGGAGGCATATCAAGCTATCTAACAACGTTGGTTGGAAAGTAAAGTCTTTTGACCCAGAATTATTGCTAATAGCTCTCGACAGTGATCCGATCAACTTTGGATGTGTGGAAGAGCAGACTAAGGACCTGATGAGGAGAGTAACATGCTTGTGATGCAAGTATGCCTCGTAAATGTGGCACGAACTCAAGATCTTCAGTGCATTGGTGGAACGACCACATCAGCAGCATTCGTAAAGAGTCTCACAGGAAGAGAAGAATCTCTCAGCGCGGCTATTAACGGCCCAACTCAACGGAGTTAATCGCAGAGTACAAAAAAGCGCGTCATGAGCCTTATAAAGCTATTAAAGAGAGCAAAAGAAGATGCTGGAAATAACTTATATACGAGGTAGAGACAAAGACGTGTGGGGTAGGCCTTATAAGGTCCACTTGAAAAAGCAACAAATGCCATCACCTACGTGTCCTCATCTCCTTCAAAAAATCGTCACTGCGTTGTTCCCACAGCAAAGAAATTTCTATTACCAGTTGGCTCCAAGTGAACTGGACGACATACCATCTGTCACTGAAGAGGAATCCCTAATATTGCCTTCCCAAAGAAGTGGAAACAGCAACGACTGGTACTGCTTCCAAAAGGAAAAAAGCCGCCGGATGAACCGTCATCTTACCGTCCACTCTGCATGTTAGATACAGCAGGTAAAATTTTAGAGCGTATAATTCATCAACGAATAGAAGAAGTAGTCAATCAACTCCTAGCAGACAACCAGTATGGATTTCGGAAAGGACGATCAACACTGGACGCGATTAATCTGGTTGTTAATATCGCTAAGGAAGCGATCGCAGGAACCAGATGGATAGGCGGCACAAAGAAGTATTGCCTGGTGGCGACATTAGACATCAAAAACGCCTTCAATTCCGCCAACTGGAACTGCATCATGCAAGCTCTACGAGAGAAAAGCGTTCCAGAATATCTGTGTAGGATAGTAGCCAGCTACTTTACCGATAGAGTTATCAAATATGACACGAAGAATGGTCCTAAGGAGTACGATATTACAGAAGGTTTACCTCAGGGCTCTGTTCTAGGCCCACTCCTGTGGCATGTACGACGGACTGTTAAGACTGAAACTACCAAGTAACGTCAAACTGATAGCGTACGCAGATGATGTAGCGGTCGTGATCGTTGCCAAACATCTTGATGAGATAAGCCATATGTTCGACATCACCTTTGACAAAGTCAACCAATGGATTGACGATATGAATCTCCAACTGGCGAAGCACAAGACTGAGGCAGTGCTTATTAGCAGCAGAAAAGCAGTAGAGACCATCAAGCTGAAAGTCGGTACACAAGAAATCACATCACAACCGTATATCCGATATCTGGGAGTGATGCTTGATGCCCGACTCAACTTCAAGCAGCAGGTAGAACACGTCAGTGCCAAAGCATCGGTAGTAAGAGCTAGTCTCGCAAGACTGATGCCTAACGTCGGCGGCCCAAAGCAAAGCAGAAGACTACTATTATCATCAGTTGTCACATCGGTGCTCACTTATAGAATATCCATTTGGGCAGATGCGCTGGAGCTGCAAGAGTCATGGAGAAAGGCTGGACCAGTATATCGTCCAAATGCTGTAAGAGTAGCCAGCGCCTTCCGCACAATATCGGAGGAAGCAGTCTGTGTCATTTCCGGAACTTTGCCACTCAGAGTTCTAGCTGAGGAAAGAAGGAACCTTTACCAACGAAAGAGGTCAACTACACTAATAGCCGAGGAACTCAGAGCTGAAGAACGGCAGAACGGCAGAACAGCATCACACGATGGCAATTGCAGTGGGATGCCGCAACAAAAGAAAGATGGACATACCGGCTCATACCAAAGATCGACGTTTGGCCGAATCGGAGTTATGGCGAGGTCAACTATTATCTGACGCAGATGTTGTCAGGACATGGATGCTTTCGGACATATCTTCACCGCTTCAAGCATGATGATTCACCGGTGTGCCCGTCCTGCCCAGGAATCAATGAAGACGCAGAGCACGTTTTCTTTGACTGCCCACGATTCTATCCACAACGAGATGAGCTGGAGAAAGAAGAGATTCCAGCCAGAGACAATAGTAGAAGAAATGCTGTCATCAGAAGCTGCCTGGAACGCTATCAATTCGTTTGTCACGGAAGTTCTTACGGAACTGCGTTCCATTGAAAGAAGAAGAGCGAATGACGTCCACTAGAAGATAGAAGATATAAAATCTTAACTACCAGAAGGAAGAGCAGCAGCTAATTCCTCCCTCTGCGATGTAATGCCTAAAAGGCGGGTCCGCGGGGGATGAGAGGATAGAAGATGAGAGGTTTAGGGTTTAGTGAGTAGGGGCACTAGCGCCGCAGAGTCGAGTCTCACATATCCAGGCGTACCACCTATGCCTGAAATCCGTAAAAAGGATTCCCCCCTCTTATAAAAAAAACACACACACACCTCAAACCAACAAAGCGAGGGATAAAAATGTGGCTCCGTTGTGACTCAGAAACGGGATATACTTACGATTTCAACATTTATGCGGAGAAAGAAGACTGCAACCAAGATGGTACTTTAGGAGAGAGGGTAGTCAATACGCTTGCAAATACTATCCAAGAGATCGATGTAACACTTTGCTTTGACCGTTTCTTTACCTCTGTTGACTTACTTCATTCAACAAACTATGCAGCAGTAGGTACCTGTATAGTTACTAGGAAGAATATTTCGAAACTACCTGAAAAACTGAAAAAGGGTCAATCCGTTTTCAAATGCACCAACAAGGGTGTAATTTTTACAAAATGGCAGGATACAAGATGTCCTGGTTCTCGGCAATTGTCATATGAATAACATTGTATTGCTAAATAAGAAAAACAAAGATGGTACAAGATCTCCTATAGAATGTCCAGAAATGATTGCCTTTTATCGGGATCACAAGGGAGGAGTCGACCGGGCAGACCAAATGGCGGGATTGTATGAATTTGATAGAAAATCAAAAAAAATGGTGGATCAAAGTTTTTTTCAGGCTTTTGATGATGTCAGCTGTAAATGCCTGGATAATTTACAAAGAATTATCAGGAAAAAAAATGCCATTTCTGGACTTTCTCGTACCATTAGCAGAAGCAATTCTGAACGAAGACCAGAAAAAAACTACTTTAGTAGAAGGTCCATCAACAAATGGTCGTCCTTCCAAAAGAAGGCTAAGTCTAAAAAACATTCCGATGCACTTACCTACGGAAGGTAAAACTCTTAGGAGATGTGCTCGGTGTGCTGAATCTAAGATTCAGAAGAGGACCAAGACAGTGTGCAGTCAATGTAGGTTACCATTATGCCAGAATGGTTTTGCTGCATACCACACTTAACCATTTTTTACGTTTATGTAAAATTCATTGAAATATTCTTTGAAAGATGCCTGGTACATATACGTACCACTCTCGAAGACCCTCAAAGACTGGTGGTACATATATGTACTTTTCCTAAATAAAAATTCATTCAAATTGCGATGCAATGTTTTATTTGACCGCTACTGACATAAAACCACTAAAAATCCAACCCATAACCCTTAAAACAAAAACTCGTCTTGAAAGTGTTAAACCATTACCCTTGTTATGTCTAGGGAAACTTGAAGGAAAAAAGCAAAAAAAAATACAACGGAAGCTGTTGCCGTGTTGATTCAGTTTGACGTTTTGTAAAAATTTGGAATGCTATTTTCTCTAGTATGATGTTTTTGGACTATGGTTCTCCGCAGGCGATAAAATATATAATAATAGATATACAGGGTGTTCCTCAATGACATGCTAATATTTAAGGGGGTGATTCTTGTACCTATTTTAAGAAGAAACTTTATATGAACTTAACTTTTGAGATACAGCGTGTTAAATTTCTAAGAATAAAATAAATTTCTTATTGTCAATTTCACATCACTTCAAATATTTTTATGAAATTTTGTGTACGGCGTTTATACATTAAACAGCGTTTTTTGGCCTAAAAATGGTTTTTTATTTCCAGCAATGGTGTCTGTACTGGACTAGGACTAAATATTTTTGATGGAGAAAGTGGTACGCCACTGCTTCAAATGAAATTTACGTTTCTAGTCCACGTTCACTTTAGAACAAACTTGATCCTTTGACTTGTTTCTAATCAATTTAATCAATGGTAGATTCTGCCTAAATGCATTCGGACAAGCGGCAAAAAACATCGAAAATGTCGATATTTCGACAAGTTGCTAGTTCTAAAATCTTCATTGGTAGAACGACCCACTGATGGTAATCTAGATTCCACTTCGGATGAAGACTAAGATGAAACTGAAGCCTTTGACACTATGGACTCAATTATAAGATAAAATACAAGAAACAAAAGAGTTAACTCAGGTCCGAGGTTCGAAGAATCTTTGTTGAATATACTAAAAGATGATTTAGATGATGACAAACATTTTGCTCTTTTTTAGTTTCTACATTACAGTCTATGACAGATGACGAAAAATACTCAATCTTCCGTAACACTTCCTTCACGTAACATTTTTTACAGCCTTCACAAGTTCAAGAACCTTCAACGAACAATTTATTACAGCCTTCAACAAACAATTTATTACAACAAATAATAAAGCAACCTGAATATTACACTGAATCTACCACACCTCATATTGACGCTTCTAGACCGGAACATATCCAAAAATGCCCATCTGCAAGCTCTCAACACTCTGACAATAGTTTGCAAAACTACATATCGAATTTCACACCTTCTCCACACAGTTCTCTACTAGACTTGAACTAAAATTTTATTTTAAGTTTTACAAATCAAATTACTGGCTGTAATAACTATTAAAATAAAACGTTGATTACTATATTATAAATGTGCTTCACTTTATTACTTACCTTAAAGTAACACTAAATCTCTCTTCTACTGATATAGCGCATCTCAATCTTGTATCATCGCGTTTTATGTAAGGACCCAGGAATGAAATTATTTCATTAAACGTTTCTCCACTCATTATATAATATTTGAAAAACTTGTCTGGGTAATCTTTTAGCGTAGAATGTAACGTATGAAATATTCCATTAGATAATCTATCACTGAGTATAGGATATACATAGTATCTTCTCTTTCTATCTCTATTAAAATGTCTATGAAGCGAAGCAAAAACTAAAACTTTTTTGTTAATTGATATTGTTTGTAGCATTTTCGACTCGAGCGTTGCTGGATAAAGACTGGTCGATTTGAGAAGATAGAAAAATCGATTGTATGCGCACCTCCATCAACTAAACTGTTTAGTTGAGTAGAAATTACGAAAAGTACAAAACTCAACGAAACAGTTAGTAGATACAACAGTTGTATGTATGTGCTAGCCCTAAGGCAAAATTCTAGTGTGTGTCTGAAGTAAGACATCAGATCACCTTTGCTTTTGGAATGGAGAAGCTTTGCCTCTGCTCGGCAAAGTGAGATTTGTTGAAAAATCTGGAACATATGAAGGCAAAACGGGTTTGATTATTGATTGCATAAATGTTTAAACCAAGATCCTCTTAAGAACGCATTTGGACAATTGACAAGCTTAGGTGCTCTAAATACACACCCTTCAAGTACACAATTTGTAGAAACTTTTAAAACATTATTCTTCCAAACTACAGTATCAGTAAGTAAACGTACTTTTAATTGCGAAAATGACCAATGTATCAATATGTTTGTTTCATCAACAAAACTGTTTATTTCAGGGACATTTTTAGAAAATGTGAACAATATTGTAACTGTTGAGGATCCTCAAGAAAAAACAGAACGAATATTATCCACTGTAATAGAAGAGTTGGCAGGCAATTATGTACCGGGTTTTATTCAAAAAAAAAATTGAATATTGTCAGCCAGCTCTCTTTTGCACAATGGTTACAGCCCAGCACCATGCATTAAGCTTTGCAAGAGAATATGGGGGATGTTGTGCAAGTGATCCAATTATAACGACTACACCCCCGAAAAAAATATTATAGAAGGAGAACAAAGTAAAAAAATTAACGTTGTTAGAAATGTTACACACAAACTAGTTGAATCTTCAGAGAACGAAGATGAAGACAAAATATCTCTTTGCTCACAAACGGAGAGCAGGATTACTGAAGTAAATCCAAATGAGGTTGAAGATTTAGTGCGTTCTCCAGAAGCTGGAGATTTTGTATTGGTGCAGTTTAAAATAACAGGAAAAATTGAAAACCCGTTTACTATGTTGCGGTAATCTTTGAAGGTCCTAACGACAAATCACAAGATATTGAGATTTAATTTTATAGAAGGCACACCAAAATACCCAACAAATTGTGGGAGAGTGACATTAAAATGATTTTACAGCTCAATCAGCAAAAGACAGGTGGATTTGATTTCATTTGAAATTATCTTCAGCAGCATTGAAGTTTGTTAACTTAAAAATTTAAATGAATTAATTCAAAACCTTAGTTTAAAAAAATACGTTGTAGTGTCTTTTGGCAATTAACGATTTGTTGTTTATTTTTTTAAATAGGTTGTAGTTTCTTTTGTCAACTAATCGTTATAGTTTTTAAGAGATTGTTTATTTTTGAAGCTTTCAAGTTTTGTTTTAGTATTTTTATTACATTTTATGAATTTTTTGTTTTGTGATAAATAAAATCCCATTTCACGAATTGTTAGATAATGGTGTACCACACTAATGTACTACAATGAAACAGAATAACATTTTTTTAATGTTCTAAAAAAACATATTTCTACCCACTTTTGATATTTTATTTCAAGATAAATATATAATTAATTAAAATTTGTAATAAAACTGAACTTTTGGGATAGCATTTTGATCTAAGTCTTTTTTATTGGTAAAATGAAAAATAGATAGTTCTAATGTAAAACTGGGGGATATCAGTTGAGAGATAACTACAGATTAAATTGAAGTTACGGAGAATCACCTATTAACTTTTAAATTTGAAGTTAATGCAATAAATAACGATGATTCTTCCATATTGGATCATTTTAAAATTAGATGACAAAAATACTGTTGTTGACAGATTACGCCTCTACTAATTTCGCTTTGTACTTCTGTACTAATACAATTAATGATGATGACGATACATGAATTCCTTAGATACCTCTTGTGCTACTTCTATATTTTGCAATCTTCTACCGAGATAGAATTATGAGAAAGATGAGAGTGCATATCAACTACAGATGTAATCAAGTGTAGAAAATCATCTATTAACTTTTAAATTTCAAGTTAATGCGTAGGGCAGAGATGATTATTTTAAAGGGATTAGTATGAAATTTCATGTATCAAATATTACGAAAACTTTTATAAAAAATCGGTTTTTGAACTTCACCACCAACTTTCTTGTTTCCATACTATATAGATTTTTTCGGTCAAATCTATTATTCAAATTTCTTCTGTTGCTATTTTATTTGTTGTAGTCTACCATTTATACTTCTATTCATGTAATCTTCACCCAAGCTAATAATTGGAAAAAGGTACGTGAGCGATTAAAACAAAGAAAAAATCAACAATAGTTCAAATGTATTCTTAAACAGTCTAGAAAAATATTTCTTCTGTCAAATAAGTAATACAACAATAATAAATGTCCTTTCCCATTATTATTTTCATCAAAGGATTGGAAAGAGCTAGAAAAGAGACAAAAATTCAAATCATTTTAGGTAGTTCCGAAACAATTATCTTTCAATCAAATATTAAAAATCAAAACTTTATAAGAAAATTGGCCAGATTTATTTGTTATTATATATTTAAATTACTTTAGTTCTAGCATAATGGAGTACCCCCTCTTTATCTGTTTTTCCGCTGTATAGACAATATCATATAAAAACAATGTAAACACCTAGATACAATTGGATATAGAAACAAGGAACTTATAAAAACGCTGACTATTCGATATACATGAATAGTGAATTCTAAAAATAGGAACCAAAAGTTAAGGGATATCTGGTCTTCAGAAATAATAAAAAAATGAGAGAGACAAATCATGATAATAAACATGAATGAAAATGTATTGAAGAATTAAAATAAAATGGATACAGAAATAGTTAAAAGGAGAACAATTTTCACTATACACTAAATTGAACAGTAGAAAAATATTAATAGAGATCAGAGTATGAAAATATATGTGAAAATAGTAACAAATATAACGTAAACAGCGAAAAAACAGATAATATATAAAATAGAACTTTATTTGAATTTATTAGCGACATAAAAAATATTACTCTACGTTAAACTAGTACTACTGCAGAAGCTCGTAGAAAACTACTAATAAGGCTTAAAGAAAAACTTGGAGCAGAATTAGGTAAGATGGAAAAATTAATTTAATTGGAAAATTAACTAAAATGACAAAATAGTCTTAGTGAGAAAAATCTGATGATCCATTACAAGTTTGTTTATAACCACAAAACATAAACAAAAACATCAAAGCCATTATTATAGAGTCTTACCATTTGCCAAAATATTTTCTCGCTTGATGCTAACAATGTATTCTATATAAATACTTAATGTTAAAGAATATGAAAGATACAGTGATAAATAAGGATATTCTGGATTGTGTTCAGCTATAGAAGTATTTCAACATATCTTTACTGAACTTTTTGGAATTGTGCATGGTGTTCAATTGCACAAAATGACAATTTACTTTATATTATAATTCAAGTGCAAAAGAACATTTAAAAATCTGAAAAGATGCGTTTCAGAGAGAAAGACCTGTTAATTTAGGGTCAATCTAAACAAATGTCAGTTTTGTGTGAAAGAAGTAAAATACTTAGAGAAGAAGCACTAAAGCCTATAGATGATTTTGAATATGATTAATTACATTTAAAAAACAATATCGCAGTTATGTTACATGAAAAATGAACATATGATTTCTTGAAAGTAAATGTTACAAAAAGCTCATATCTCGAGATTTTATGATAATAAATTCGCAAAAATTTCGCTTCTAGTCAAAAAGTATGAGCTCGAACATGGAAGGAATAACTTTCTATTTCACGTGCATATAGAAATAAGTGCTCTCTCTATATTTTTGGTAAAACTATGATTGTTGAAAGTAAACAAAGGGTTTTGTAAATTTTTTTCTGTAATCATCAAATGATATCCGTTTAGAAGTTCATAAATTGTGGTTGCATTTGGAACAGGGTAATATTGTTATTGAATTATAAGTCTAACAACAAACTTTTTCTTACAGATGCACTATAGACATCATTTAACAAAGACTCAAATGAAATATTGATTAGCCGTTGTATTGCATGGAATTATAATTTCGTGAAATTTATTTTTTCCAATACAAAATTTGTGGTATTTCACAGAGAAACCTCAAAATATTCAGAAATCGTTTTTTTTTTTTATTTCTACAATTAGAGAGTCTTTCTGTAACGTTTGAAAAGCCTAAATATCTTTATTCAGACAATTTTCACTTTTTTAATTAGAAACTTGAAGATTATGAAAATTTTCCAGTTGTTCAGAATAAAAACTGATGAGAGTTGAGAGGAATTTTAAATTCCTTTCCACCAACTTTTGAAATGGAGACTAACTATAACTTCGAAATAGGAAAATCACATCTTCACAAGACTCAAGAGAATTGCTAGTGCTCGATTTTGAGAAAGATGAAGTTGTTTATATTAAAGATAATGTTAACAGCAAAAATAACTGGTAGAACTAACAAATATATACAAATTGCAGATCTCTAGTGTTCAATATTTAAATAGAAACCAATTCGATATATACAAAGCTTTGACTGAAGACAATTCATGTTATCATTCGAATTAGGAGAGAGAGAGAGAGATAAATTTTATTGTCATTAGAAAATTTTACAATTTTATCGACAAAAATTAGATAATATAAAAATATAAAATAACAATTTGACTAAATATAGTAATTATAATATCTTACCTCACACTAAATTGAATTATGCCATTCTATTGAGGCTATGGTAAATGGTAAAATTCTGCCACTGAATAATACGGTCTCTCAAGTAAAATGTCTTTGTCAATCTTCAGAATTTATTCAATTTATTTGCCATCCCTACTATGGATAATCTTGCTAAAATATTAGATGAACAGTGTCATGATATAATAAAAGACGAGAGATTCGTTATCAAGCCGAGTTCATGGACTCAATTTCCAGTACACTCTTATTGGAATAAAGAAATTACGATATTATGTCTTTACAGTTTAAAAGATAAATACAAAGAGTCTCAGCTGCTTCTGTGGTTACTTATGATCCCAACGAATCTGCCAAATTAGATGCTGTTAAGAGAAGTGGTGCAACAGTGTAATCTTGCATCAGAATAATGCACCTATTTGCAGATCTCCCATTGCAACAGCCACAATTGACTTCAAATTAGTTCGGAATTCGCTACATTCTCCAGATTTGACTTCTTGCGATCACTCACTTGTGGTCATATGTGGAGTAGATCATTGGTTTGTAAGAGATGAGAAGAAAGTGTTAACTTCAGTGGAGGGTATAATAAGAAATAAAAATGATATCTCAGTGAGGCAGAGGCAGGGCGAAGGGATCAACCCTCTTAACTAAAAAATGGCTGATAACGCTCTAATATTACCCAAACTCTGATTTTATACAAATTATAATAAGAAACATGTGTATAAATAAGTTTCATTTTTCTCTTAGCTTTTAAAATTGAGAATTACTCCCTGCAAAGTTGAGAGATATTAAATTCTAACAAATTAATTTTCCTCTAAGGTTATTGAAAATACCTTCATCAGAATTTCACACTTGTATGTAAAAGTATGAAACTGAATTCAATTAATTTTTATCCATAAATATTGTACACTATTTATGATAATTAGATAGACGAGTGTAGTTGTTTTAAGATGAAAAAGTGTGTTACCTTTATAAAATATATTATGGAAAATATGATATTTTTAATCAACATGCATAGAACCCTCCTTTTTAAATTTTTCTCCTCGTCTATCAATTTCATTCTATTACTAGAATTTTTTTAATACAGTCCAAGCATCTTATTAGATCTGTCTAATCTCAATGTTTCAAGTGCTAATTTTTGCTCCAAAAATTCAATAACTTTCATATTAGTAATGTTTTTCAAAAAATGAAACTGAAATGGTCGAAAACTTGAAATTGATGTTTCTCAAAAAAAAATATATATATATATAGCATGATAGCGAATTTGAATATAAGAACAGAATCGACTTTTAGAAAACATTTTATACAAATTAACAGTAAAATTCAACTAAATTGGTGTGATTCCAACTTTAAAATTTGTAGGTAGTGGTTTTTTGACATATGCTTGGAAAATTGACTTAACAACGTCTTACCTGGAAGACATTAGTTCCTATGGCAGGAAATTTTGGATAAAGATAAAATCACCTATAGTATCTGTAATTTTCATTCAACACATAAGTTCCTATACCCCACGTATTTCCATAAAATACTTCAAAGAAAAACAGTCATCAAGAAAAATTATTGATGAATATAATGAAATATGCTACACTCACCATTTTTACTGCATCAATTAAATAAAAGGAGACTATTTAAGTAGATTGTGATCATGTTAGAGTAATATTTTTGAGTTATACTGATCTATCCAAACAACTTGTTGCCATTGAGTTTCTTTCTTATTTTTTGCATTTTAAAGGAAATAACATCTTTGTTGGAAAATTAGTGTCAAGTTACTAATTCTACCTGAAAACAAGAAATATTTAACTACTCAAAGCTTTATATAATTAAGTAATACAAAATGTATATTTCTTTATTACTGGGTATTACAAGAAAGCAAGAAAAAAAATTTCCTCTCATATTAATTTCATTTCTACTTCTCTCGACATTTAATTCATTTTGTTCTGCACATTTCGGAGATTCTTAAAACATTTCTCTCTCTCAGAAAAGTAAAATCAACATATTAGAATTGAAGTTAGTTGTTAATGAAAAATGCAATGTTGAATTAGAAATTTTAAGTAAGATTGTAATGAACCATTTTTACTTATCATTAATTAAACCATACCCTCTTGTCAATACTATATTCATTAATAAGAGAAAGAGAAATTTTAACATCTCTGGCTATGTATATTATCTATGAATAGGAAAAGGCTATGTGTAAAATCGCATGAGTAAAAAAATTTAGAAACCAGCAAATAATTCAAATATATATATATATATATTCAATTACAACAGCATTATTGATTAAAGAATATTAACATTCCGTGTACATTCCAAACTCAGAGATAAAATCATTGAAAAGTGCAGCAATATTTTCTATCAACATTGGAAGAAATCAGTAGTAAATTTGATAAAACATGAGGTCATTAAAACATACTCTAAAATGAAAAAAGTTGTTATTATTTTTTGTTCAAAAGCCTTACTATTTTTAATGCATTTCATTCTACTGAAATCCAGCATCACCATAATCACAACGTCTGAGATGCTCGAGTATATAATCTTTGGCTGTACTTGTGGAACGAAGTGATACGCATATGTCAGTTGTCAGTATATCTTCTTCGATCATTCGAATTGATACTGGGATGTCAAAACATAGATTAATACCGACTTTGAGTTGTGAGATCCACAGAGCATACCATTATGGTATGTTCTGTGGTAATATCACGATTCGTATCTATGGTGGAATTTATAGACTGACGTATTTCCAAATTCGCTGTTTGAGTCTAAAGACATTAGCTTGACTTGTTGAAAAATTTTAAAAAAGCACCACAAACTATTAAGTCAGTAAATTAAATTCTTGTTTGAAAGTCATAACTATTTCAAAGAAACTATTAATATACAATTTCTTTCAGAAATTGTACATAAAATATATTATAACTGCTAAATTCATATCATTTCCACTTGCTACACTACCGCTATTTTGGCGAGTCTTCGTATTATAATTTGCTGTTTACAGTAGGACTGTTGATATTTTTCAAAATATCGGATTTTCGATATATCGATATTTTTAAATATATCAATATCGAAGTTCGATATATTGAAAAAAAGTATCGATATATCGGTTTTATTTAAAAAAAAATCGTAAGTCAGCACAAAAATGATTACACAATTTATAGCCCAGTAGATTTATTAAACAAATTAAATTATGAATTACATAAGTATTAGGTTATAGTTCTTAGTAATTATATTTCAAATATAAATAAGACAATTATGTATACCAATATTTTTCAGTAAGAGTTTTTAAAAATACTCTTTGTTTTGTATGTTCAGCTGTTTGGCTACTACGATTGTTAGGCACTAAAAGATTGATTGTAGAAGCTACTCGTTCAGATGCTACAGATGTAGCAGAAGAAATTAAATATTTAAGTGCTATTTATGATAAGATGGGATAAAATGCCTACTATCAATCCAAAATTTCAGGTCGTTTGATGACCTTGAAATATTTGGCTGATCTAAATACTGCTTTAATACTGCCATATTTTTCAAGAGCATTTCTTCATGTCGATCCCATAATGATGAATAAAATACGGTAGATTAAGTTTACGATGATTTTGTAGATTAAATAAATTAGGAAAAAAAAATAAAAATAGAAATTTATATTAAAAAAAAATATCGACCATTGATATCGAAATTTTAATATCGAACTATCTATATATCGTCCAAAAAAATATTAGTAATAAATATCGATATTTCGAAATAATAATATCGATATTTTATCAACAGTCCTAGTTTACAGCTGAACACTTTTTCAATTAATACCCTATACCAGATTGTTATCCTTACTTCTAACCTCCGTATTTAGAATCCTAATAAAACCTTTCTAATCGATGGTTCAGAATATAAATGTACATCAATTATTTTAGTTCAGCCATTTCCCATTTTGCCGCTATGCGTTATTTCAATTATATACACGTTTTTGTCTATATATCACATAATTAGTAACATTCTGACACATTCTTTGTGGCAATATCGCTTACTCGATATTTTTGATGGAAATCTCTTTTTACATTGCTAATACCACAGTATAATTTTTTCCTATGCTGTGTTCTAGTATCAATTCAAAACATACAAGAAAATATACTAATTTTGCCTACCACATGCGTTATCACTTTTTCCTTTGACAAGTACAGCCTCTCCGAGCAGACATTTTTATTAGCGTTCTATTAACGTTGATGTTATGGTGATGTTGGATTTTAGTATAATGAAATGCATTAAAAATGGTAAGACTTTTAAACAAGAAATAATAGCAACTTTTTTTGTTTTATAGTATGTTTTAATGACCTCAAGTCAATGCCATTTTACTCATAGTCTTTTTCTATTTATATATAGCCAGAAATGTTACAATTTCTCTTTCTTCTATTAATGAATATAGTATTGGCAAGAGGATATGGTCTAATTGAGGATGATAAGAATAGTTCATGTCAATATTACTTAAAATTTCTAATTTAACATTGCATTGTTTCATTAACAACTAACATCAATTCTAATATGTTGATTTTACTTTTCTGAGAGAGAGAAATGTTTTAAGAATCTCTGAAATGTGCAGAACAAAATGAATTGAATGGTGACAGAAGGAAAGATACATTTTGTATTACTTAAATAAATACAGCTTCAAGAGGTTAAATATTTCTTGTTTTCAGGTAGAAGTAGTAACTTGGCACTAATTTTCCAACTAAGATGTTATTTCCTTTAAAATGAAAATACCGCTACCTACAAATTTTAAAGTTATTTTTGAAGCAAAAATTAGCACTGAAATTAGAAAAATCTAATGAAATACTTGAAGGGTACTCAAACAATCCTAATAATAGAATTCTCAAAATATATTTTGATAATATAGAAAAGTCCAAATGTCAAAATTTGTCTTTTGAGAATTATCTAATTATCAAAAAAAACAAGTTTTAAGGCGAAAGAGACCTAAAATCAAGAATATTCACATGCAAACATACATACATACATACATATATATATATATATATATATATATATATATATATATATATATATATATATATATATATATATATATATATATATATATATATATATATATACTTCGCAGAAAGAATCCGAACAATTGATACAAAAGAATGTATACTGAATCAGGTGTTATATGTACCCAAACTTAGCAAGAACTTAATATAAGTGACAGCTATAATAGAAAATGATGGTAAAGTGATATTTGAAGAAAATAAAGTATATGTGATTAAAGAAAACAAAAAATTTCTAGAAGGAATGAAAAATGAGAAAGGACTTTATACAATAGAACTTACAAAAGAAGATATAATGAGTGAATATACAGAAGAATGCAAGGAAGGAAGCATGTTGACAGAAACAACAGTAAAAAATTGATAAATTGGCACCGTAAACTTGCACATCTGAACATCAAAAATATGAAGAAGACAATTGAACAAGAAATTGTGACAGGAATGGATATTATCTCAAAAGATTGTGACTTATTTGAATAACCGTGTGATATATGTATGAGAAGAAAACAGACAAGATTTCCATTCAACACAGAGAGCACCAGAGCAAAAGCACCATTAGAAATTATTCACACTGATTTATGTGGCACAATCTACCCTCCAACATGGACAATAAAAAATATATGCTTACAGTATTAGATGATTACACACACTACTGTGTAGTTTATCTTCTAGAAAATAAAAATGAAACAACAGACTTCTTAACATAATAGATGAGATGGGAAGAGAACAAAATTTGAAAGTTGAAAAGATAAGATGCGACAATAGTGGTGAATATGTAAGTGATGAACTAAAATACTATTGTAGAGAAAGTGGTATCATTTTGGACTATACAATTCCATACACTCCCCAGCTAATCGGTAAAGCAGAATAGCTCAACAGGACAATAATTGAGAAAGTGAGAGCTGTATTATTCGAAACAAACAAATAAAAAATTCTGGGGTGAAGCAGTGAGAGTTGGGGTATATGTGTTAAATAGAAGCATCACAGAATTTTTAATTGTATACAAGACACCATATGAAATATAGTCAGTAGTCAGGCAAAAAGCCAAACTTAGAAAGGCTACAAGTTCTTGGATCAGAAGTATTTTAAAAAAATCTGGAATATTTAAAAAATTAGACACCCGATCAGAAAACCACTTCTTATGGGATATGCATCAACTGGATACCGTTTATGGAATGGAACCAAACAAGATATAATAACAAGGAGAGATTTAGTATTTAAAGAACCTCAAATTGGAAATAAAACTAATAATAAAATTGGACCATGAAAGTGAAGTAGAATCAGAAAATGAGATAGATAATAGTAAAGAACAAGAAAATCAAACACATTAAACAACAACAAGAAGATTAGATAGGGAAAAATATACAGCAAGAAAATGAAACAGAAAACATTTTTGAAAATAGTGATGAAGAAAATTTTAATTTGGGACAAGGTAAAGAAGAGGAAGAAAAATAAATAAATCAAAGCATTTTGAAGATTACGTTTTATTAACATACAATGAAGCAACTGAAGGTCAAGACGTTGATTTTTGGAAACATGCTATAGAAGAAAAAAAAGAATCTTTAAAGAAAAATAATACCTGAGTGGTTGTCAACAACAGAAAGGTATAGATTATGAAGAGATCTTTAGTCCGGTTGTACAAGTCAGTACACTGCAACTGATGCTAGCAATTTCAGCGCAAATAGAATATGAAATAAGAAAATTGGACATAAAGACAGCTTTTTGTATATGTTGAATGGAGACATTTATATGCAGATACCTGAAAGATACGAGAAGCAAGATGACAAAGTTTGTAAACTAAAGAAATCATTAAATGGGCTTAAACAAGCACCTATGAGATGGAATGAGTATTTCACAAAATTTTTGAAAGAAAATGATAAAATTTTGCTGGAGACAAAACAACGGGGTATGTTTTTTATTCTGGTGGACCAATAAGCTGGTGTTCCAGGAAGCAACCCATAGTAGCATTGAGCTCGACTGAGGCTGAATTCATAGCAGCCGCTGAATGTGTTAAAGAGTTATTGTTTTTGAAGGTATTATTAAAAGTTTGATTTTTCAAGATTCAAAAATTATTTTAAACATTGACAATCAAAGTGCAGTAAGCATAATAAAAAACGCACAGTTCAATATAAGATCTGAAAACATCGACGTTAGATATCATTTTATACATGAAAAAATTTGAGATGGCTTAATTTTCGTTAAATACTCGTGTACTGAAAATAATGTTGCAAATATTTTAACAAAACCATTAAATAATGTCAAATTTGTAAAACATAAGAATTTGCTAGTTGAGTGAGTTAGGTCAGATTTATAAGTTTTATTATTAAAATAACTTATAATTATTTTTTTATAAATATTAGGACAAGGTGTTGAGAAAGGTAATACTTTATAAAATAAATTAATATGTACCCATTTTATCAGTGACCTTACTTAATAGTTTAGTATAATAAAACAGGGTGACAGTCCCTTCTTGTTTAATCTCCTCATGGATAAAATTATAAACAAAGTAACATGTCTCAACCTCGTATACAGAATGGGCAACAAAAGGGTTGGTATGGTATGCTACGCCGATGATGCAGCAATCATCGCCGAATCAGAAAACGACCTACAGAGACAAATCTTCCAGTTTTTCTTGGTAAGCCGCCAACTCAATATGAACATTTCTATCAGCAAAACCAAATGTATGACAATCGCGAAGGATCCTCTCAGATGTAAGCTGGTGGTGGAGGACAATCCCATAGAACAAGTTATGCAATTCAGATATTTGGGCATAAACATATCAAGTTACCCACGACCCAGTTAAAGACCTAAGAAGCCAGATTAACAAAGCATCCGCACTATTAGGATGCCTACGAGATATAATCTGGTCCAAACCGTACATACGCAAAGATAGCAAAATTAGAATCTACAAAACTTGTATCAGACCCATCATGACGTACGGCACGGAAGTCCGCGAGGACACCAACCAGACGAAACAAATGCTGAGGGTGGCCGAGATGAAAACACTGAGAACAATAGTGGGGAAAACAAGAAGAGACAGAGTAGGAAATACAGATGTCAAAGAGCAATGCGGGATACAAGACATTGTGAGGTGGGGAAGACAACATAAGAGGCAGTGGTACAACCGTATAAGACGGATGGACGAGAACAGACTTCCGAGAATAGTCCTAGAAAACAACCCGCCCGGCTCAAGGCCTCCCGGGAGACCACTAAAAGGTGGAAAGATAGTTGGCAATCCACCTCTCAGGAAAAGATGCAGAGGCAACTTCAGAATTAACAGATCGACAGATCTCCAAGAAGTAGAAGAAGAGGTATAATAAGAATGATGTAAAATAGAAGAAGAAGAATATTTTTTGTAACCTTAACGAGTAGAAAAATAAAAAAATTAAATGTTCTAAAAAAATGCGTGTATTCTGCTTAGAATTAAACAAATACAAACAAAATAACATAACAGAAAAATTAAGACATTTAGAAACATAAACAAATCAATTGGTCTAGGAAATATAAGAATATATAAATATTGAGGCTATTGTAAGAGCCCTTTTCTCCTTACTAAAGTTAAATGTAGACAAATCGGGTTTTGAAAGTTATATCATTTATAATTATAATTTACACAAAATGTGTTATTTATTAATTCAAATTATTAAATTAAATTACTAGTTGAAAGGCACTGAAATGCTGCTTGTAGTTCATGTAGAGAATTAACTGTAAATTTAAATTAAAATTAAACTAAGAATTCGCCAACCTTCAACTTTATTGTTTAATTCCTTAATTTAGTGAGGTTACGAGTTTGTAATTAGTCTGTATTGGTGGTATTGTTTTGTTTACAACATCATTGTTCTTTGCAGAATATATATATATATATATATATATATATATATATATATATATATATATATATATATATATATATATATATATATTCTGCATTTCCAAAGAATTTTGAGCAAGATGCCTTGACTACAAATTCAATTGAAGTTGCAGAGAATCATCTATTAGCTTTTAAGATAATAATTTAAAGATAATGCACAGAGCAGCGATGATTCTTCCATGTTGATTCATATGAAAAATAAGATGACAAAAATACTGGTGAGGAAGTTGATAGATTATTTTAGCGAGTCTCTACAGATTTCACTTTGTTTTTTTGGAGTGGAGAATCATCTATTAACTTAAATTTCTAGATAACGCTTAGATCAGCGATGATTCTTCAAAAGGTATTTTTTAATTTTTCCATTTTACATTGGTTTGATCCCTAACAATCGAAGCTTGAGAAGTTAAACTTCAAGTTACTAAACTATCGATAGCTTTCCAACGATAGTATCGAAACTATCGATAGCTTCAACTATCCAACTATCGGCAACCCTAGATCAGGGTCTGTGCACTGGAATAGGAGAAGTTCAGGACGATTTTCAACGCCATCTCTGTGACTGGCTCACATCTAAAAGCTTACTTTTTGATGTTTCATTTTTGAATGTTTGTCAATCTGGATTCTGAAACTAAGTTGCAATGACGTATCGAGACAACAACCTAAGATTATTGAAATGAACAACGTCCATCTTGCAAAGGTGTTTGATTTTGTTTGTTTATTAGCTATTTGCATTTTTGTGCATTTAAAAGTTATTATTTGTTGCGAATTGTGCTATCGTGTTTACGTAATCAATATGAGTAAACGAGTAAAGGCCTGCCGTGTACCAGGATGCACGAATAAGCAAGCGAAAAGGTGAGAGTAATATTTACTATTTAGCAACATAAAAATATTTAAATTGAAATGAAGTTCATATCTAAACGAAAATAACTCTTTTCTTCCTAACTTCATTAATTTGTATTTAGGAAATCATTTTATTGAATGGTTAAATATGTTAAATTATTTTATCCTTATTTTACTTTTTTATAGACATTCCATTCCTACGAATGAAGACGTTTGCAGAATTTGGTTGCAAAGAATAAATAACCCCAAGTTAATGCTTGCAGATTCAGTATTATCATCACATAGAATGTGATATTCATTTTGAACCAATTTGTAGAAACCATAATGGCAGGTTAAAAAAACTTTCACTGCCAAGTTTACATTTACCTGGTAAGTACACATATTTACTTAGACAATAAAGCTCTTATGAATCATAGTGGAAAGTTATGCAGAGGAAAAAATTACTAACCTAAGCATTTTTTTATTGTTTTGATATCAGTTTAAAAATAAATCACCACCAACATCGGCGCAATAACGCGAATAATATTTCCATAACCAAAGAACAATGATGTTGTAAACAAAACAATACCACCAATACAGACTAATTACAAACTCGTAACCTCACTAAATTAAGGAATTAAACAAAAAAGTTGAAGGTTGGTGAATTCTTAGTTTAATTTTAATTAAAATTTACAGTTAATTCTCTACATGAACTACAAGCAGCATTTCAGTGCCTTTCAACTAGTAATTTAATTTAATAATTTGAATTAATAAATAGCACATTTTGTGTAAATTATAATTATAAATGATATAACTTTCAAAACCCGATTTGTCTACATTTAACTTTAGTAAGGAGAAAAGGGCTCTTACAATAGCCTCAATATTTATATATTCTTATATTTCCTAGACCATTTGATTTGTTTATGTTTCTAAATGTCTTAATTTTTCTGTTATGTTATTTTGTTTGTATTTGTTTAATTCTGAGCAGAATACACGCATTTTTTTAGAACATTTAATTTTTTTATTTTTCTACTCGCTAAGGTTACAAAAAATATTCTTCTTCTTCTTTTTTACATCATTCTTATTATACCTCTTCTTCTACTTCTTGGAGATCTGTCGATCTGTTAATTCTGAAGCTGCCTCTGCATCTTTTCCTGAGAGGTGGATTGCCAACTATCTTTCCACCTTTTAGTGGTCTCCCGGGAGGCCTTGAGCCGGGCGGGTTGTTTTCTAGGACTATTCTCGGAAGTCTGTTCTCGTCCATCCGTCTTACATGGTTATACCACTGCCTCTTATGTTGTCTTCCTCACCTCACAATGTCTTGTATCCCGCATTGCTCTTTGACATCTGTATTTCCTACTCTGTCTCTTCTTGTTTTCCCCACTATTGTTCTCAGTGTTTTCATCTCGGCCACCCTCAGCATTTGTTTCGTCTGGTTGGTGTCCTCTTACGTTTTTTGGCGTGAAGAATCATAATTTGCACTCTAGTTAAACATTGCTAATAGAGGGCGCTAGTATTGTATTGTATTGATGAGCCGAAATAGTACAGAAACATCAAATTTGAAACTAATTCCTTTTGAAGAATCATCGCTGCTCTAAGCTTTAACTAGAAATTTAAGTTAATAGATGATTCTCCACTCCAAAAAAACAAAGTGATATCTGTAGAGACTCGCCAAAATAATCTACCAACTTCCTCACCAGTATTTTTGTCATCTTATTTTTCATATGAATCAACATGGAAGAATCATCGCTGCTCTGTGCATTATCTTTAAATTATTATCTTAAAAGCTAATAGATGCTACTCTGCAACTTCAATTGAAGAATATATATATATATATATATATATATATATATATATATATATATATATATATATATATAAGAACTCTTAAAGCCATTTATTTAATAGAAAATTCATCATGTAAAATATATTTAGAAACCAAGAGTTAATATTTCAACAAAAAACGTTTGGACCTTTTGTAATAAATGAATTAAATTTGAAAATAAATCAATTACTCATTTCTCCAACGAAGATTGATTTAAAAGTGTTAAAATTAAAGGATATTTCAAATCAACTGGTAACACCAATATTCAAGGGAAACACTAATTTTCACATTCCCAGTATTTGGACTATTCTTCTTTATATAGCATTGATATTGGCCTTCATGTGGATTTTGTATAAGAGGAAACATTCAGGAAGGACAAGTAAGAATCACCCGCAGGCAACAGAAGATGGGATCCAGCTTCCAGGAGAAGCTTCTTTCTAAAGGGGGAGGTGTCACCTACGCCATTGCCCTTAGGTGGACAGTATATTGTGCTGATTAAGAACTTATTTTATTGTAGAATTGCTTAGCTTGTGTTTACTAAAAGATTATTTAATTCACGATTGTAATAAAAAATAGGAGTCTTGTAATTGAAGTTGTTGATAGAATTTATGTCAGAAATAAACTTTGTTTTTTAAAAACACTGTTCCAGTTAAAGCATATAACATTCGGTTCGTTTCTACAATTTGTTGACTGTTCGAACAAGTAAAGTTAAATTTTTGGAACTCTTAGTTGGGCGAACTGAGTAACTCAACTAGAAGATCTGTGTTGTGCCAGAAACCGGAAGAATCAAGAGGATATTGGTTGTTCCTGTGCAGTCCGAGCCAATGGAAAGGATCTTCATTCTATTGCTGTAAGTGTTTTTAATGTCATATAGAGGAAATATTAATTATTTACCTGACACATCTGACGATTCTGACTCAAATTCTTATTCAATTAACTCAAATTCAGGATCAAACTCTGTTAATACTAAAATAAAATTTAACTTAGCATCACCAAAACTTTTTTCTACGAATAATTTTAATAAAATGGCTACTCCACAATTGCCTATTTTAAAAAAAGAGTATCTTGATATGATACCCGAATTTGATGGAAACAATGCATTACTTCCTAGGTTTATAGAAATTCCAGAGAAATTAGTAAGTAAGTTTTATAATACTGTGGATGTAGGGGATTTTCAAAACGACTATTTGATGTCCAGCATCTTAGCAAAAATAAAACTTTAAATTCTATGTTGTTTTTACTTAAAAATGTTTGGAATTCATTAGATTTAAAAGTAGTAGCGTTGTCAGAAACTAATGCAAAAGGTAAGCCAAATCTAGAAAAAATATCCCTTGAAATATTTATTGTTGCACTAGATTTAGTGTTTGAAGTGACAACTGCTTCTAGCCATTTTGTATGAGCATCAACTAACACTAAAATATAGTTATCAAGAATTGGACCTAAAAAATCAATATGAATTCTTTCCCATGGTCTATCGGGAAAATTCCAATTTTTTAATGGTGTTTTGGGAGGATCACTTTTAGTTTTTAAACAATATTCGCAAGATTTAATTACATTTTCAATATCATAACTAATTTGCGGCCACCATACATAAGAACGAGCCAAGCTTTTAGTTTTAACCATTCCGAAATGAGGAGAATGTAGTTGTTTTAATATATTTCCTTTTAAATTACAAGGAATTACGACTTTGTGGCCCAGCATCAAACAACCATCGACAACACTTAAATTTTTTTTATAATTAAGATAAGGCTTACATAACTGTGGTATCTTTTTAGGTCACCCCATATTAACATATTTACAAATTTGTGATAAAATTTTATCATGTTGAGTTTCCGTTTTGATCTGTTCCCAAACAATCGGCAAATCAGTATTTGAGGCAATAAAGTTTAAGTAAGCACTCTCAATGTCAAACTCTTTTAATTCTTCCCCTAAGGGTAAACGAGAAAAATAGTCAGCCGTATTATCTTTTGATTGCACATACTCCACATCAAAAACAAAATTAGAAAGTATTAGAGCCCAACGTTGCAATCTGTTAGTGGCAAGTGGTGGAATGCCTTTCTTATTTCCAAATAAAGTTACTAAACATTTGGCATCAGTTTTTATCGTGAATCTCCTACCATACAGATACTGATAAAACTTCTTCACGCCAAAAACAATGGCTAAAGCTTCTTTTTCTACTTGAGAATATTTTTGTTGACTGCTAGAAAGTGTTAAAGTTGCAAAACTAATGGGTTTTTCTACATTATTAATGGCATGTGAAATCATAGCTCCAACACCATAATAAGAACTATCAACAGTTAACTTTACTGGTAAATTTGGGTCATAAAGCTCCAAAATGGGAGCAGAGCTAATTATGTTTTTAAATTTATTATATGCCTTTGTACATTGTTCAGACCAAATAAACTCAACATTTTTCTTCAATAAATTGTACAAAGGCTGAAGTACTGAGCCCGCGTTAGGTATAAATTTATTATAAAAATTCACAAACCCCAAAAATGATCTAAGTTGAGTAATATTTTGAGGTACTGGAGCTTCAACAATCGCTCTAACTTTATCTTCACTTGTATGCAATCCGTATTTATCAATTGTGTAACCCAAATAATGTACTGTGAGTTTTTGAAAAATTCACATTTGTCTAATGCTACCGTAAGACCACTTTTTTGTAACCTATCCAAAACTTTTTCAACCTTTCTTAAATGAAAACCCCTGTTTTTTCCAGTAATTAAAATGTCATTTAAAAAACAAAAAACCCCATCTAAACCTTCTAAGATTTGTTCCATTATTCTTTGAAACATTGCTGGAGCACTAGCAATACTAGTCTAAGAGCCAGTGAAAGGCTACCTGTATGTATTTGACCAGACCTGATTTTTGGTGTATTGAGGCCCCTATACCTACCCTACATGGAATGGGGACTCACTAAGCCTAAAGTGGTGGACGCGGCTAGTGCGCAGGTAACACAGGTATTAATTTTGAATGAATTTTGAATCCATTTGACCACGTCTGCCGTTTTGAAATTATAAAATATATTATTATTATTATCGGAAAATAACATTGGCAGACTATTATCACGCCGATTTCTTTGTGGCAGACAATTTTGAAATTTCAAAAAAAAGTCAAATTTTGAAAGTATTTGACCAGATCTGCCATTGATGTATTTTATTAATTACAGTCTAAAAAACTTATATATATCACGGCAGACGTCTACATCGCGTATAAATCTCAATAATTAACAAAATCCCAGCGACAGCCCGGTTAGATAGTTGGCCTAGGCCTAGCGATCTCTTTTTTTCACTCATGTAATACTGTTGTACTCATCCTTATCTGTACAGCTTATTCTATCTTATTCTAGTATATTCTTTCTCAACGTATAACGTTCAAAAAATATAGGGTGTGTACCTGGAAGGGTCAGATAACAGTCCCAACGTAGCCAGATGTTTTCAGTATAATTCTATGCGTACATATAGTTACCTCGTGTTTCGTGAATATTGCAATATACGTAGTGCTGATTATTTTATTTTTTTGTTAATTATTTATCAAATATATCTGACATGATGTCGAGTAATAAAGACCAAGTGAAGTGTGTTTTTTGTATAACATAAAAAATGAAAAATTAATAACTTTCTGTAGAGACAATGGCAAAATGCCGAACGATTTTAAGGTTAAGAAAATTTCATAAGTTGAAATATAATGACGTTATTTTACCAGATGAAATTTATGATGCCGCTTATCACAGTGCTTGTTATAAATCGTTTACAGCTTTAAAAAAAAAGTTTGTTTCGACAGAGATCACAGAAACGGTTGAATCACGACGTCATACTTCTATCTCTGCAATTGATGAACCATCAACATCTGTTAGTCATCATGTAACAATGCTAAATGATTCCCATGCAGATGTGAACGTGACCGAAACACCCGATGACATGGACATAACTACAGAAGCTGCAGAAGATCAGGCGCTGGAGGAAGTACCATGTGAAGATGTTCAGGCTTCTGGTAACGTGGCGGCAACCAACCCGCAATTGTGTTTTTTTTGTAACAAAAAAAAGAAACAAAACCGGTCTAAAAATGAGCCTTTACGGACAGCAGATAAGGATCAATTTGAAAAAAGTATTTTGTCAAAGTTCAAAGTAGATACAGAAATTTATAATGAAACTTTGTCAAAATTACAAAGTCATCAATTCCAGAACGTTCATTATCATGATGTTTGTCGGCAAGATTTTAGAAACAAGAAAAGATCCTTGGTTAAAAGTCCTGTCCGTACTTCTTGGCATATCTCTAGAGATTTACATGAAACGGTCTATAAAGAAATATGCAATTTAATAGAAGAAAATGTGGTAAAACGTGGACGTTGTTATTTATTAACGTACTTACATAAAGAGTATCTAGATATGTTTAATGAATTGAGTGAAAGCTTGGAAACAAAATCGATATTTAACACACACTTTTTAGAAGAAAAAATCCGCAAAAAGTTCAATGATAAAATTCAAATTCTCATTTCTAAAAACAAGAAAGTAGTTGCCCCTAAAGGTATTACAACCATCGATGATTCATTATTTGCCCATTTGAAAGATCAAGACACACTGCAAGCAGCCGCCGCCATTTTACGACAGGAGATCATGGGAATAAAGAAGAAAAAATTACCTGACTACATAACAAGTCAACGACTGATCAATGGGGAATGTTCAACACCACCAATGGTGTCAGAATTTTTTTCTTCAATTCTCGGAGGTTATGGTCGTAAACATCGGAATTGTGATAGTTTTCAACGCCACGTAAAATCTTTGTCCCAGGACATCATTTATATGAGTCACAATGGTAACATTAAGACTTCGAAACACATCTGCTTAGGCATGGCGTTAAAAAGTCTTACTAGCAGTCGAAAGGTTATCGATATCATCAATCGTTACGGCCATTGCATCAGTTACAGCGCAATTGAAGAGCTTGAAACAGAAGCAACATTTTCTTCCGTTTCACGTACCGGGATATGTCCAGAGGCAATTAATAAAGAGGAGAATCTTTCGACAGGTATGGCATTCGACAATTATGATAGATTTGTTGAGACTAGGAATGGAAAAGATACTCTTCACGATACAGTTGGTATAATATACCAAAATATTGTACACGACAATTTAGAAGAAGAAGAAGAAGACGAAGAAGAAGAACGAGAAAAAACACGAGTTGAAGATATGACAGGAAATAAACGTAGAAGGCGATCTTTTGAAGCAGTCCAACATGAATTGCCACAGTGCGCTAAAAAACTGAAAAAAAGCGACTAATATTGAAATTCAAAGTGAGGAAGAGATTAATTTAATAGTGCATAAGAGTCTTTACGATCAAATTGACATTATTTGGATGTTAAGTCACGCTTTTGGGCTGCCCAATACCCCTATGTGGACTGGTTTCAACAGTAAAATAATAACCGATGATAGTCCTCAGCAATTAATTTCCTACTTAACTCCGATTAATGAATCTCCAACAAGTAATGCAGTTGTTTTGGCTACTATGCATCAATGCATGTCAGTATTGCAAGAGCTAAATCAAGAGTACATGCAAGTAACTTACGATTTAGCTATTGCAAAAATCGCTTTGCAAATCCAAGCTACGGAAAGTAACACCTTTAGAAAACTATTCATACACTTGGGTGCTTTTCATATTATGATGTCATATTTTAAGGCGATTGGAAAGTTTATTAATGATTGTGGTTTGACAACCATCATGGTTGACAGCGAAATGCTTGCTAGTGGATCTATTTCAAGTTTTATTGAGGGCAAGCATTTCAATCGCTGTAAAAGATTACATCCAATGATGGCTTTGGGGCTACAAATTATGCATTTCAGATCTTTTTTAAAGTCTAAAAATATTAAAATTTCTAATGATATCGAAGAAGAACTTGCAAGATTACAAAGTTGTCAGACACCTTTACTTATTATTCACAATGAAAGTTTAAGAGAAATCTGTAATGACTATGTTATTTATGAACAGCAGACATTAAATGGTGATCATGGTAAAACATCGCAATTTTATATGATTTACATAAAACTTGTTTATCATTATTTACAACTAAGCAGAAACATTCGTGCTGGAGACTTTCAATTGTATCTTGACATTCTACCAAAAATAACCAATTTATTTTTTGTTTTCAACCATCAAAATTATGCAAAATGGACTGTTCAGTATCATTACAACTTAAAGAAAGCTTATACAACTCATCCTGGTTTAGAGGAGGACTTTAAAAAAGGATTTTTTGGGATCAAACGTACCAGTAAACCATTTTCAAGGCAGCCCATTGATCTTACATTAGAACAGACCATCAATGCAGATGCTGCAAGAACACTTACTGGTATCTCACATCTGACTAATTCCATTTCAGCTCGTCAACGGTGGGCGAGAAGTCACGACATCCGCTCAACTATAATCACACACGTGTTAGAAGAGTTGGGAATAACCAAGAAGCAAGATATTTCAGTAGAGTTGCAGCCACATAATATCAAGAAAAGTTGTCAACAACTTGATAAGTTTAGCTTAGATTTATCACCCGATCAATTATTTAATATAGGTTCTGGGAAAGAAGTCGGTAAAAATTGGAGGTAAGCATCAAGAGATCAAGCTACAGCGAGATTTATTTGGGCGTTTGTTGGGAATTTCTATGGACCATCAAATTGATGTTTTAAGAGTTTTATCGTATCCCATAACTCCTGTACCTCTTGCTCTATGTCATCTAGATGGTGGTTTTTGTAAGACTGACAAATCTGTACTTGTAAAATGTCTTGTACCAAATGTTGATCAAGAACCACCACGCAATACAGATGTGTTTATAATTGGTGGATTTTTCATTCTTCATTCAATGAAAGAAGTTCCTAAAACATTCGGGAGTATTTCAAAAAAATTTCTTCAAATGATAACAAAATATTCTGCCCGACGTATTGATGTTATCTTCGACCAATATTTTTATCCATCAATAAAAGATAGTGAAAGATTTCTACGGCATGAAGCATCTTTGATTGACTACACAATTTCTGGGCCTGATCAGGTGCGACCATCAGATTTTTCAAAAGAATTGAAAAACACCAATTTTAAGGAAGCTATTGTTGAATTTTTTATAAAGCATTGGTCTACTGAGGAAGTAAAATCATTTTTGGGTAACCGACAGATTTATTTAAATTTTCGGAATTGTCAATTGTATCAAGTTGTTGATGATACAGTAGAATCGAGTGTTGTGGAAGATTTATGTTGTACTTCACATGAAGAAGCTGATACAAAAATTATCTATCATGCTTCTTATATCGCAGAGCAGACAAACATTGTCATTAGGGCCTCAGATACCGACATTTTAATTCTAATGATTGGTAATATGTCACATTTAAAGAACCCTCATTCTAATATTTGGATGCTCAGTGGAACAGGAAATAATGAAAGATACATTGACATCAAAAAAATTTATAGAGAACTTGGTGAACTATTAGCTAAAAGTTTAATCGGTTTCCATGCATTTACTGGATGCGACTTTAATCCAGCATTCTTTAACAAAGGGAAAAGAAGACCCTTTACTTTACTGAAGAAAAATTCTGGATTTCAACAAGCATTTGCTACACTTGGTGAAGATAATTTAACAGAAAATCAACTACAACAGCTATTTAACACTATTCAAGAGTTCACCTGCCAGCTATACAATGCCAAAAAATCTACTGATGTAGACGATGCCAGGTTTCAGATGTTTGTTAGAAACTATAAAGCCTCAGACATCAATGAAAATTTTCAGAAGAAAATTCAAAATTTTGACGCAAGCTCAATACCACCATGTAAGACTGAGCTTTACCAACAATTTTTGAGGGCCCACTACATTTCTTCTCTGTGGAGAAATGCTTCCAAATTACAACCGACAACTTTAGACCCATTGAAGTATGGTTGGGATGAGCAAGACAACGCATATACCTTCAAATGGTTCGAAGGTGACCAACTTCCATCTTTTGTGGGTGACTTAATCACCAAAGTTTCTGGTAAGTTTATAAAAATATATCCTTTCTAGAATATTTTCCGATCAATTTATTTATATTTTACGACTAACGTTTTATTTTTGCAGAGTCTGACGCATTAGATGATGAGGACGAGCTACCTAACGACCAACATGACTCCGATGACGATGATGATAACGACGATGATGATGAATGATGATTAAGATGTATATACTTATATCAATATATATTTTAAAGTATGCATGATTTATTTTTAAACTTTTTTAACAATTTTGTATTTATGTTGACGAAATGAAATGAAAAAATTGAAATGAGACATTTTATCATTTTTTTTATTACCATTTTACCTTATTATTTATTGTTCATCCTTAAATATATACTTTTTATCATTTAAATAATGAAATATAATATATATAATAAAAAAAAATTTTAATTTTTCCAAATACTCTCATAAAGTGACTCAAAAGTTAATTATATTGATGTAAATTAACGAATATAATACATATACATCTGACCGGGCTGTCGCTGGGATTTTGTTAATTATTGAGATTTATACGCGATGTAGACGTCTGCCGTGATATATATAAGTTTTTTAGACTGTAATTAATAAAATACATCAATAGCAGATCTGGTCAAATACTTTCAAAATTTGACTTTTTTTTGAAATTTCAAAATTGTCTGCCACAAAGAAATCGGCGTGATAATAGTCTGCCAATGTTATTTTCCGATAATAATAATAATATATTTTATAATTTCAAAACGGCAGACGTGGTCAAATGGATTCAAAATTGGTTAAAAATTAATACCTGTGTTACCTGCGCACTAGCCGCGTCCACCACTTTAGGCTTAGTGAGTCCCCATTCCATGTAGGGTAGGTATAGGGGCCTCAATACACCAAAATCAGGTTTGGTCAAATACATACAGGCTACCTGTATGTATTCACTGGCTCTTAGACTATACCAAAAGTTAAACGATTATAACTAAATAACCCCTTTGGAGTATTAATATTTGTTCATTTCTTTGACTCATTGTCTAACTCAATCTGCTGATATGCTTGAGAAAGATCAATTTTTGAAAACTCCGCCTTGTAGTTTAGAAAATAATTCCTCAATACGGGGCAATGGGTATTTATCAATTAACAATACAGGATTAAGAGTAATATAACGGAGGGCCCCCATTAGAAATTATATACAACCGTATTGTTTCTGTTTTTAAATTAAAAGTCACTTCTACCTCAATAAATCCCAAAGGATGAATACTTGAACCATCATAACTTGCCAAAGTTTTGCTGGTTCGATAAACAATGAACTTATGCAAATGTTTTTCTCTAAATTGTTTAGAAATTACAGAGACCCAGGCCCCTGTGTCCAATTGAAAAGTAAACAGTTGCTTGTTTATTGTTATTTCAATTGTGATTTTATCATTTGAAGCAGATAAATTAAAAATGTGATCAAACTTACTGTTTTCACCATCAGATGATAAATCAGAATTATTATTATCTAAAAAATAATTACCCCTCTTAAGTTTTTTCTGGCAAATATTGGCTAAGTGGCCTTACTTCTGGACAATTTCTCAACCAAAAAAAAAAAAAAAATAATATACGCGTTTCCGTTTTACCTCGTCGCCAACTGTAATGTCTTATTAGAGTTGAGAAAAAGTACCACGAGTGAAAACTCACTAACTTTATTAATTAAAAAAGAAACAATTCGAAATTAATATTACAATGTGTTCAATCTGACAACCGTGTATTCGATGTTAACAGTTCAACGATTCGAAAAGAAGAGAGAGGCGAACTCCTACTACAATAAGGAAACCGTACATGCATACAATAAAAAATAACTCTTAAACGTCTGCGTTAAATATTCGAAATATCGTATTAAGAAGTAATAAGGGTTGCCTATGCTTATTGGAACAAATTTAATATTTAATGTGGGATACATTACAAAATCAAAGTAAACTTTTTTTGGGCTAAACTTACAACTTACAAGCGTTCAATTCTACAAAAAAATTTACTCTTCTTTGATTCGTGTAACTCAATCGGTTATCGAGTTATTTACTTCTAAAAAGTTCAATAAATTCTAATTTTTTCATAAGAAAAATTTATTATTCCTTAAATATGTAACAATATCAAATTTGTAAACAAAAATAAAAAACTTAAAGCAAATGCTCAAAATGCCCACCATTTACTTCAATGCACTTTATGATCCGCTTTCGTAAAGATCTCCTAATATCAAATAATCCTTATCGCAGTTGTGGAGGAGAAGTAATTTTTTAATTTTTTTTTGTAAACTAATGCCTTCATTTGAGACCAAATTATATATATATATATATATATATATATATATATATATATATATATATATATATATATATATATATATATATATATTCAAGCGACGTAATATTAATATAATTTCTTATTCAAGATGTTGTTTTTTAAGGTTTTCTTGAAACTCCTTGAAATTATAAAAGTCCGTTGTAGTCTGCTAGCCAAAGTCCTAGAACAGTCGTCGCCAACCTCTCAATGTGTTGAGCTATTTTGATAATTTTGGAATAAACTGCGAGCTACCCACTCGGAAGCCACGTAACGCAACGTAAATTAAATAATCCACAGTTAATTTATCATTATATGTATTTATTTTATTATTTAATTGAAAAATAAAAATGCATGTTCAATGAGAAGGCTGACACTCAGACTCATCGATAATTTTTTTAATGTTTGCAGTATAATTTGATGCAGCCATTCGAATACCATTATCCAAATGTTCATCTGTCAGTCGATTGCGATATTTGTTCTTAATAAACTTCATCTTGAAAAAAGAAGATTCACAAAAATAGGTTGAACTGAATAACGCTTTCACTTTCGAGGCAACACGGCATAGAACTGAATATTTGTCTTTACTTACAAAAGGCCAGATACATTTGGTACTTGAGACTAACGATTTTAAGACTAAATCATTTTGAAACTCAATTACTTCCATTTTTGTTGCAGCGATGTCTTCGCCAAAGTTCTGCGTAACACAAGTTGGATATCAATTTCCATAAATATATATATATATATATATATATATATATATATATATATATATATATATATATATATATATATATATATATATATATATATATATATATAAATATTCGAGTATACATTTATATGCTCTTTTGAGTACTGCATGAAAAAGTTATTAGAATTTTTTTCTGCACTTTTGAGCTATGAAATTTTGAATGAGTTCTTCAAAATCTATTGTTCTAAACAATTCACTTTCTTTTTTCAATCTAGCCAGTGCTGACAATATTCCATCTGCCATGTTTGCGCGATGAAGATCTTTAACTCTTTTTAAAGTTGAAAATGATCGCTCTGCTTCACAGTTACCGATAGGTATTGTAACATATATACGATAAGCTATAGAGGTATTGGGAAATACATCAATCATATTGAATTTTACCATCCAATTTAAAATTTTCACAGGATTTAGACTTGTGTTTTCTTTGGTGTAAAGTGGATCGCTGCTTCTTTTTACTAGAGGAATAAATTGTTTAAGCTCATCTGAAAAATTATCGTTCAAGTCACTCGAATAAGTTTTCACTAAAAATTTCCTTCTCATCGATAATATCATCTTTCATCAGATGCAGCTTTAAAAGAAACTCAAACGTATTTACTATATGCGAATAAGCTTCATTCCTCTTCTCTAATTCAACAGTGAGTTTGTCAATGAGAACATACGTATGAATACGAAATTTATCAGCCCCTGTTAAAGTTTCAATTGTGGTGGATCCATCGGGTAGCTCCTTCGTTATTTTTCTTTTTTTGGCGTCTGCATATTCTGCAATCACAAAATCACCAAGGTTTTTTGCTTCCTCTTTAAAATTTAAAAAATTATTACGTAAATCTTTTACAAAATCTGCCAGAGATAGAAGCATATTATTTGCCGTGCACAAGTCTAACTCTACTTTTTGGATATATTTGCTGACACTATCAAATCTATTTAGAACAGAATTCCAAAATACAGTCATAAAGGCATTTTCCAACACCGTCGATTTTTTTTGCTAGTGAACGGGCTTCTTGGCGCACATCAGCCTTTTGTGATTCATCTTCACTTATGGTGACAAGTGCTTGATAAATACCTTTATAGTTTTGTTTCAAATCTTTTGCAGCGTCGCTACGACGTGACCACCGAGTCGTAGACAAGCTTTGCAAATGAGCCTTACACACTGCCATTAGAATTTCCCATCGCTGCGTAGAACAAGTGAAAAAAGTATAAAATCTTTGAAGTAAGCCAAAAAAATTATGGCTTGAATACATTCCTCTACACTACATTCACCAACTAAATTGAGAGAATGTCCGATACACGGAACGTAGAAAGCTAGCGCGTTCAATTCTTTTATATGAGCTTGTAATCCTTGGTATTTTCTTGACATATTCCGAGCATTATCGTATGATTGAGCTCTACAATCATTTATTAACAAGTCGTGTTTTCTAAATAAACTCAGTAATTCATGTTTCAAAGATATACCCGTATGGCTGTGAATAGGAATAAAACAAAAAAACCTTTCGAACACATGAGAATTTAAATAATAGCGAAATATAACTGATAACTGGTCTACATGCGAAACATCAGGTGTTGAGTCTACAATCAATCCCCAGTATTTAGCATCTTTCATTTCACTTTTTATGCGTTCTAATAAAACATCACCCATCAAAGTAATAAACTCATCACAAACAGTTTTCGAAAGATAAGAAACATTCCCTTTGCCTTTATTACCATAATTTTCTATATGCAGGCGTAAAAAAAGATCGAACTGAGCAATCAATTCTAAAGCTCCAAGATAGTTTCCGTTGTGAGGCGAATCAAAATGTTCATCCGTACCGCGGAAACCAAGACCTCTTTCGCCAAGAAAACGAATAGTTGCTACGACTCTTCTCAAAACTTCTGCCCAATATTTTACCTCTTGTTGCATTGCATTTATCATATTTTTATCGACGTGTTCTTTTTTTTGCATATATTGAAGATATTCATTCATGCAATGTCTATGCTCTTTGCTGTTTTCATGACTCTATGGTTTCCGCAGTTTTCTTCCAGTTGCAAAATCCAAACTTCACAAACACATTAGTGCGATTAGACTTATTAGCAAATAACTTGCACACATAATAAAATATTGTACCAGTCGATTCGGAGTACATAATCCACTTTCGTTATACCTTTTCTCCATTTTCGAGAGTCATAAAAAAATGTTTGGAAGAAAAATATCTAATTTGTTGAGCATAATCTCGCTTCGATGCAAGATATTCTTCATTTTTATTTTGAAAAAAAATGTATCCTTTGTCTATATAATTCTGACGATCCCTATTAGTGAAAAAAATTGGCCACAAAGCAGGATCCTTGTGTACGACGGCTTCATCTAGAAAAAAAACAACAATTGCAATAGTTTCTCTCATTACATTTACTCATTCAAAATTAGGAACAATCTTCAAAGCCTCATGACCTTGTGTACAATTATAGATATTGAAGATTGACATTTATAGTAATCATAATTATTAAGGAATAATTTAACAATGTACCTAACAATATTTCATTTTTTACTTCTTGTAATTCAAGCCTTTGATTTTTTTCATCATGTTCAACTGTTAAATCTTTATTATCGTGCCCGCTGTGAGGAGCATAATTTAGAGTATTGTCATTTGTTATATCACACAAAACATTATCTGTCGTCACTGGCACTGACACATTTTCTTCAAGATTATCTGAAGAATAACTTGCTCCAGCATTTTCATTTTGCAATTGTTCGTCATTCTCATTATTTTCTTTTTGTTGGTCTAATTCGCTTGAAAAATAATTATTTATCTTTGGTAATTCTATCTATCAACTTCACACAACACAAGAAAATATTGCATGTCGAACGCTTACAGGGAGATGAACAACTCACAACTGACATCTCCGCTGTGTTGAGTACGCACGAGCACGTGAGTGCAAGCTTTTGTTTTTCCGCGAAACGAGAACAAATGCCGGGACCTGCACGCGCGACGCCGCCGTGCGGGTGCTTCCATAGGCGGCGCGCACGCTCTCCTGCGAATTACACGTTTCAAAAACAAATACAGTTTTCGCATATGATTGCTTATTTGTTTTTTTTTATGATAAAGATTATATTAGATACGATCAAGAGTTAGGGTGCATAGGCTAAAAAGTTAGATGGAATCCATTTTTTTTGTAAAACAAAATTTTAAAAATAATATCAATACGTTAGATTTGTGGTATCGAACCCTCTTGGACCTGGGGCCCGGGGCTATAACCCCTCAAGCCCCTAGCTTAATCCGGCTCTGCACCGCAACGTTGCCGCTGTTTGTGTTTAATATTATGACAATTAGATTTTTTTGTGGAATTAAAATCGTTGTGAGAGCTATTAGAATTGCCTAGGCGAGCTACCGGTAGCTCGCGATCGACAGGTTGGCGACCACTGTCCTAGAAACATATTTGAAAAGGGGATATAAGTAGAGGTGAACGAGATTATGAGGACGCTAAATTTCAACAGAATCAAATATGTCATTAATAGTAAGTTTTTGAACAAGAAATTATATTCACCTTTTGCGTTTTAGACTAAGTTTTCATTTTAACCTAAGAACTTGACTTTACCAATTTTTTCTTTCCTGGTAGATACTTATAATCAACCATTGATTAGATAAATAATAATTAGAATCCAAATCACTCGACTCAAACCCAGAATGTCTTTTAATCAATTCCAGAAAACAAATTATCCTCATGAAATATTTCGTTATTTTCAAACATTTTTTAACTCTAAAAATCCACATCTTCAAGTATGTTTTGAAATGATTCACAAATGAGACAAGTTATAAAAGGTAGTATCCATTTATCTGAATTTTATTTTTCTTAACGAAAAATTCGTTTTTGAAAAATATATTTATTAAAGCAATTACAAGTTTATTGTTAGAGTTCTGAACAGAGAATGAATTATATAAAATGAATTTACAAGAAAGTAAGATTTATCTACATATATTGTTAAGTAACAATTTCTCCGAAAGTATAATGTTTCTGCTGCGCTTTTAAGTTTTCTTGATAAGCCGCGTACGTAACTCCTCCCTCCTTAAGTCTCGAAAAGTATGGATTGACTTTTCGATTTTTGGGCCCTTTCCAGGTTTCCTCGACTTTTTTCTTTTGTGGGTTTTCTACATACTAAAATTTTTTATTTGAATTTGAACAAGACATCTGCTATTAAAATAATGAATATTATCGCTAAAAGGCTTTCGATTGTTGTTGTATGACTCTGTGTATTGGAAATTTCTTGAATCGGCTTCAATTTTCTTGACAATTCGTTGATTTGGAAAAGATAATCGAAATTGAGATTTGTTATATTTTTCGTAGTGTTTTGAAGTTGACAATTTGTTTGTTTCTAATTTAGGCAGGACAATTGGTTTACCGTAACTGATTTTGTCGTCACTGATGTATCGTTGATTATTGATACATAGTTCACAATTTTTTGGGATTTTGACAAGTGATGGTTCTTCTATTTCAAGGTATTGATCGGATTGACATTTTGAAAGTATTTTTTCTTGTTGAATCGGCGATATCAAGACTTCTTTTGCTCTTTGAATGATTGTTTCTTCGATATTGACTTCTAGAATTTGGCAATCATTGAGATTGTCCCTTCAAGTAGACTAGGGGTGCAATTATCCCTTTTGAACAAAATTTTGACGTCAATAGTAGGTATCTTCGAGTGGTGGACATTCTTCTTTTTCTGGTTGGGTTTCATTTTGCGTTCGTGCCAGGTAAGGGAATTTAGGAGTGTACATTTTATTATTTTGGATTATGGGAAAAAGGAGGTAGAATTCAAATGTTTCTGAGAGAGATAGGTACGTAGATAGCAAAGACTAATTTCGAATCATTGATTGATACTTGAGTTCCAAGAAATTGATAAGATGTTAAAATGTTAGATAATTTAGGAATTTGTTTTTCTGAATATAGTTTTCCTAAATGTTGAATTATGTCTAGTATCTCGTAACTAGAAATTATAGACGTATGTACAGAATTAAGTTTCGAAAATACAACTGCATGCTCAATATTATCTATAAACGTTATTGTTGACTTACAGTCTAAATCAATCTGATACAACATACATTGAAACGTTAGATAATAGTTGCAAATCATTATTAAAGTTTGCTTGATTTTTATTTAAAGTTTTTATTTTATTTATGAGTTTCTTATAAAGAGAAATTTGAAGGCTAGTTTCATGGATAATGTTCTTTTGATTTTGTTGTAATAAAGTAATTGCGTTATCGTATTTTATTTCGTCATCTGAATCGAGGTTTCCAAATAGCCATTTGTATATTTTACTAACGCCATTTAGTAAGCCTCTTCGATTTCTGATATGAGGATTCAAATTTTCGAATTTTTTCTTTATAATGTTGCTCAAATATCCGGTTCTTATTAACATGTTTTGTGCTAAAGCGTGATAGGATATAGTGTTTGTAGTGGTTACAGTTGTAATATACTATTTTTTATGTAATTGAAATGCGTAACTAGACTATCTATTTTCTTAATAAGTTAGCTTAAATCTATGTTTACTATACACTAATCCAGGGCTTCTTAAACTTTTTTATATAACGACCCCCTTCAAGCTTAGGAAATTTTAAACGACCCCCTCCTGCATATAATGAAATATATATTAACCGTAGATGTAGATGTAATATCGCACTATTTTACAATGTAAATAAAATAAGGATTAAAGAATACGTACCCATTCATTTCACATATATATAATTGGAAACGTTGACGGGATATCGGTCGTAATAAAACACAATAAATAGAATGACATAAAACTATATATATATTTATTCAATAGAAAAAACTTTTGTAACAATTTTTTTATGAGAAGAAAAAATAAACTTTTGTAACAATTTTTTTAATAAAAACATATTAACATCAAACAATATTAATGTGACGGATGTGATTGTTTATTTTTACACAAATAATTAAATCTAGGCTCAATTTGAGTTAGTGCAGATCGTAATAAATTTTCAACGTTTATTAAAGTTGAACGGTATTTTGATTTTATGTAAGTTAATGTGGAAAGGGCTGATTCACATAAATATGTTGTACAAAATGGCAGTAATTTTTTCATTGCCATTTCCGATAGTAGGGGATATTCTGATATGATTTCTATGCAAAATTCATGCACAGGCACTTGAGAAAATCTGAGTCGCAAGGTAGTATCTCTTGTTAATTCGGCAAATTCTTCTTGTGCTTTTAAGTTCAAAAAATTAATTTCTTCTATTTCAATTGAAAATGGATTGCAAATCCATTGTTGTGTATCGATATCATTGCGAAAATACCTATGCATGTAAACTTCCATATCCTTCAAATGATTAACTATAATTTTTGTTATAGGAGTATCTTTTTTTGAAATATTGTTACTAATTATATACTCGTCAGTAAATGGAAACATTTCGAGCGATACACTTTCCACTCTGTTCTTCCATATAAGAATTTTTTTAACAAAGGCCTCAAGTTTATTTTTTAACATAAACATATTAACGCATACTCCCTGCATTGATAAATTCATATCATTGATTTTATCAAAAATATCTGCCAAATAGCATAGCTTGAGAAGCCATAAATTATCGTGAAAATAATCGGCCAAATTAGAATTTTGCTCTGTTAGAAATATAAGAACTTCATCTTTTAAAGTTAATAATCGTTTCAAACTTCGACCTTTTGATAGCCACCTAACTTCAGCATGTAGCAATAAACTTGTATAATCCGAATCCATATCAATGCACAAATTTTTAAACAATCGACTATTAAGTACTCGACTTTTAATAAAGTTAATTATTTTGACTGCATCAAAAAACACAGTGTTTAATTCTGGTGCAATTTTTTTAACAAGTGCCTCTCGGTGAATCATACAATGTGTAAATGTAATATGATCATTTCCAGCTTTAACAAATGCTGTAAAACCAAGATCTTGTCCGGTCATTGCTGCAGCACCGTCTGTGCACACACCAACACAATTTTTCCAATTTAATCCTTCTTTTTCAAAAAACTCATTTACTTTTATATATATATATCTTTTCCACGAGTATGACCTTCCAGAGGACGACAAAACAGTATATCTTCATGAATGCTTCCCTCATAAATATATCTTACAAAAAGTAACAACTGTGCCATTTTTGAAATGTCTGTCGACTCGTCCAGTTGTATTGCAAACTTTGAGCTGTCTTTAAGCCTCACAAGAAGTTGTTGAAATTGATCATTGCTAATGTCTGAAATTCTTTTGGACACAGTGTCATTTGATAATGGAATTTTACTAATTTCAGCACTGGTTTCCATGAACAATTTCAGACATTCTTATAGCTGCAGGTAGTAAAAGTTGCTCTCCAGTAGTAAAAGGCTTTTTCGTTTTTGCTATCAAATACGAAACTGCCAATAGATATTTATCATTCAAAGTAACATACTTCTCCAAAGTGTTCTTTTCTTTATTTGATGTTTGCAAAAGACGCTCAAAATATTCTATTGGCTTTTTTAATAACGTTGCATGTTTAGTATTCAAATGTCGTTGCAGTTTTGACGGTTTCATGCTTTCTGCAGCCAAAACTTCTTTGCAAATTAAGCGCACTGGTTGTTCTTCATTGGTGTGAAAAGAGCAATTGAAGCCATACTGCAAATATGATTCGTCATATTTTCTTTTTTTTGTTTTGCTAGAAGTCGGATTTGAAGCACTGAAACTTGGTTGTGACGGCGTGGCAGACTTATTAGTTGGAATTTTAATTAGCCATTTATCGATGATGGTTAAATAATAACAAATAATTAAACAAAATGTAGTTGAACTTTAACGTAATAATTAAAAACACCAACTGAAAATTACACAGTAAATACACACATGTCACTACGAAGACAAAGCTGAGTCCAAACTGAAGTACAAACAGAAAAATAACTACACACGAATCTTTACCAGTGCAATGACAACAAATTATGATCAGATCAACCCCGACGCATGGCGTGTTCAAAGTGTGCAGCGCACAAAGGCACCGTATCACAAAGACGCCGAAAAAGAAGCTTTCATTTAATTTTTTTTATTATTCTTTTATAAAAATAATATGCCGATTCGCCTAGCCTAGCTTGATTATGCTTCCGTATTGTATGTGTAAGCTGTAAGGCGACGCGGCGTCTGGGTACTTATAATCACTAAGTTATCTTGCAAACACTGACGCCGGCGGCCAGACATCAATGTCGAACGTTCAGTTGAAAATCTTTTAAATGCTACTTCCATATTTTCATTTATAGGCACTACCTAACAGTTTTTCATTGCCACTTTTTTCAAAAAATAGTTATAATAAAACTACAAAAGTATTTTGTATGATTTTTATTTGTATTTATATTTGTACGTAGTGTGTATACTAATTTTAAAATTTTATTTATAAGTATCAAATCTTTGCGACCCTTTTTCAGTAGTCTCGCGACCCCCCTGGGGGTCGCGACCCACAGTTTAAGAAGCTCTGCACTAATCTAGCGTTTCCTAATTGGATAAGAAGAAGAAAGTTTTGAATTTTCGTAACCTGTATTTCTTCTACACCACAGGTCGCTTGAAAGACGCGAAGAATCAGGTAAAGCATCAGGATTCGCGTCCTCGTCGACATCCTGTAACAATTTCCGACCATTACTTCTTAGTTTTCGGACAATATTTTTATGATACTTACCTTTATCGATTTTAACCAGAATACCTTTATCTTTGATTATTTTAGTTTGTTTAAATTTCGGGAGTTTCTTATTTCTTAATTTAGTTTTTACCAGTCCCGCCCGGAGGATTTCTGGGGCCCGGGGCAAAAGCTGTCTCGGACCGAGACAGCTTTTGCCCCGGGCTCTCCGAGACTCTCGGTGGGCCCTGTTTACATTTGGGTCTGATAGTGCTGGGGAGGGGGTGGGGATCATTCTGCGAAAAAGAAATTTTTTTGCCAATTGATTTTTTATTTTTTTAGTCGCATAATTATCGAAATTTCATTACTCCAATGAATCATAATCAAAATCGAACATATTTCAAATAATGTTTTAACTTAAAGGTTGCTATTAATAAGCACCTATTTTTTTGTACTTTATTAGTTACTAGGTTTTCATTGAAATTTACATTTTTGTCTCTATATATCTCGAGCGCTGACTAGAATTATTTCATTTCATTGAGAAAGCAACTCTATTGATATATATATATATATATATATATATATATATATATATATATATATATATATATATATATATATCTTCTAAATGAGAAATCGAAAACATCCCCTGATGAGGTCACAATCAGCGTTCGAAATATATACGGAAAACAATGTTTAATTTAATTATTAAAAGATTGCAAAGTACAACTTAGAGAAGAACAACCACAAAATTTTAAGGTCTGTAAATATTTAAAAGCTGCTTATTTTCAAAGAAACATATACAGACCAAAACATAAATTTTTAATTATTGGTGTTATTTTTTATTCTAGATTAAATCTATACAAATATATTAATAAATTGAAAAAATTAGTGGAAAAGTTAGTGCCAGAACCGGGAATTGCCGATATTAAATATAATATATAATATTTAAATATATTTTAATTAAAATATAAATTTTTAGATTTGATTAAAAATTCAAAGGGTGAATAACATAATACATATAAGTTTAAAGTAGAATTTTATTTACAGCAAAAATAATGATAAAAGAAGCAAAACAAATTCAAATTAATATACACTGCATTTATCTATAATTTGACTTTTCTTGCCTTTAATCTGGCAAAATCCTCTATCACTTCATCAAAACTTATTTTTCTTACTATGTCATGTTCAATACTTAATATCATTAAGTGGTTAAGTCTATCTTCTCCCATTGCAGATCTCAGCCTGTTTTTTATGAGCGACATTTTGCTGAAGGCTCTCTCACCAGAAACTGAAACTGGTATTACAGCTAGTAATCGTAAGCAGGTGCAAATTTGCGGTAATATGTGTTCAAGGCCTTTTTGGTAAATGTTGTTCAAAATATCAACTGCACAGTTCAAGTTTCCTTCTCCTGAGTTGATCACGCCATCTTTAAGTAGCTTAAAGTAAATGGTCAATTCATTTGCTAACTCATCCTTTGTAAGATCTCGTGGGTATCCGTTGACCAGATCTTCTGCTACACCATCAACATAGAGTTGATTAAGTTGTAACGTGTTTTCGGTAGGAGATATGATCGGTGTGAATACATCAGACAATTCTTTCATCTTCTCAGTTATTGATTTTATTTCCAAAGAGAGCAAATCTATGGACGGCAAAAAAACTTCCACTTTGAACCGATCTGTCACGTTGAAGCTATGGTCAGGTACCTCCGAATCATCAAAAAACGTTTTCTTTTTTCTCCCTCTTGTCGGCTTAAATTCAGGCGATATTAGGAAGGTCGACGCAATTGACTTGGACTCTTCCAAAAACTTATCCCAACTACTCCTTATAGTTGCAATGTCCGAAATTAAGCCTTCCATTATTTTTGCAGAGTCCTTTACGGTAATCTTTGAATTTTGTAAGACTTTATTCCTTTCATCAATCACTTTCAAAGTTTTATACCAAATTTTGGTAAATAAAACAAATTCAAACGAGTTCATCCATGTAATCAAGGCATCAACGTCAGCCTGCGTTTCTGGTGGTAAGTTCGTTTCATCTGATATGCTGACCAAAGCATGAATAATGTCTTGATACCTTTTAGTGAGGGGACGAATCGCATCAACTCTAGCACTCCACCTTGTGGTTGAAACTGAATGGAGGGACACTCCGGTAGTTGTTTGCAAAATCTTCCATCTACTAGGACTCATTGAAAAAGTTTTGTACAACTTTTGAACGTTGCCGAAATATGACTTAACTTCTGTGCTCACTTCCATAGCGTGAACGCCACAGAGATTTAAGGAGTGTGCGCCACATGGAGAAAAGTAGGCGTGAGGGTTATCATTAAGGATTCTCGTTTTGACCCCCTTAAACTTTCCTGACATGTTCGAGGCATTGTCGTAGGCTTGGCCTCTGCATAACTGAAGATCTAAATGAGAATCTTTCAAAACAATCTTGATCTTGTTCGCTATGGCCTCTCCTGTTTTTGATCAAAGTGAGACAGCTGGAGAAATCTATAAACACCCCATAAACCGTCGTTTCGACTGATGTATCTTATCACGAAAACTAGTTGTTCTTTGTGGGAAATATCGGGTGTTCCATCAACAATTATACTAAAGTATAGTGATTCTTGAACTTCCCGGATAATACTTGATTTCACTTTATCCCCACAGACTTTCAACAATTCATTTTGGGTACTAGAATCGTCTCAGCTTCTCCACGATTATACAGATCCGGCACTAAACATTGAGAAGTGGATGGAGATGGGTCCCCTAGTCGGTCAGTCAACAGATTTGCATTCGGTAGTAAAAAACAGTCAAGCGTTCTTTTCCCTCGTTCTTCTGCAGCTTTCTTCGCAATAATTTTTTTCCTCTTTTCGGCACCAGAAGGGTAATTTCGCTTCATTTTAAAGATTAGCACCTAAAAATGAATAACACCAGTTTGTGAGCAACTTGTGGCCAAGTAATACGTGAGTGCTGATAATAGGATATAAAAGATATAACTGAAAGCCAGGGAGCCAGGCTCTACTAAAGAAGTCTATAAATAATTAAAAAAATTAATAATAAAAAAAAGTGTGGAAACAAAAGGCAGAGTTTCAATCAATTACCTTTCGAAAGTAATACCGATTCTAATAAATTTAGTCAAAACCAGAATACAGTAAAACATCGCTTATTCTAAATGATTGAGAAGAAAAAGCTAGTGTGACGATGCTCAAAAAGAGGTTTGGTCAAGATCTTTAATAATGAACAATTGGTTTCTTAAAGACATTGAAAAAAATCCAAATAATCTATGATAGTATGGGAAACAAATACGCAAAATCCAGGAATCGATCAATTGGACGGCATTATGCAGAGACCTATTAACCAACAAGGACATCAATTATAAATAAATGGAATTAAACATTTTTATTTGAATTTACATAACATTCAATTAATTTAGATTAAAATTTGTTTTCTTTGAGAAATTTGACTAGAAAAAACAAGTTGAGAAGACGGTTTAAAGACGCAATATTCACTTTTCTTTGTAGGGCGAACATTTAGAAACTAAGCTGTACCTTTTGTAGGCTTAAAAAAACAAAAAAATAAACGGTTGAAAGAAAAAAAATCATTTCGCAAAATGAATAAACTGTGACAGTTTGACTGGATCCAAGTAAAATATGATTAATTATAATTTATAATATTAGTCTCAAACCATCTTTTCGCAAGTAAAATACGTTCCGGTAACTATACACAAAATATTAAATCTAATTGAAATTGAAAGAGAAATTCACTCATCTGAAATTATAATACGTATAGGTAAGTACTCGCACAATAAATTCCCGTCAGCTGAGGATTAAACACTGCACACTACACAAACTGCCTGGTACTACTGACTAGTATTTGTTTAATGTTTACTGAGTGTTTAAAGTGGGGATGTTATTAACCGGCTATTTTGTATAAAATTCTGAGAGCTCGATACCTGGATGCAGAAAACCGGAAACTAAGTTTCGTGAAAATCCGAAGCCAAAGGCTCTTTATGTTAAAGCCGACTCTCAATAACTCAAACTTCGATAATTTGAAATTTTTGATAAATCAATGTCTTCATCTGGTAGCTTTGGTAAATCGAAAAAATGCCGTGTTTGATACTTTCAATAACTTCATATGATTATCGTAATTAGATGGGGAGAGAACCTTCAATAAATCGAACTAGGCCCCTTCCCTATAATTGGCATTTTTCCTAGAATGTTTTCATTCATTTTCCGAGTTATGATTACCTCCTAAGCCTTTTTACTTTATCTTCGAAATTTTCTCTAGTTTGTCACGATGAGTGAAAGCAACAAATACGTTATAACAGAACATAATATAATGTTATTCAACAAAATATTAGTTTTCTATCACTCCACATATAAAGTATTGTAATTTTAAATATTAACTTCAAATTTGCATCATCAGCTTTTAAACAATAGAGAATTTAAATTTATATTATAAACATCCAATAAATTGATTAAAAAAAAATAATAATAATTTTTCCTTTGATTCGGGGGCCCCTCAGCATGGGGGGCCCGGGCCAAAGTGCCCCATCTGTCCCCCCCTGTGGGCGGCCCTGGTTTTTACGCAGTCGGTTTTTTGTTTTGAATATACTAAAAGTTCGATTTCGTATAAGCGTTTACTGATTTCTTTATGATTCTTAACGTATTGAGATATAACTAAATGATTATTCAGGTCAAACGGGTCATGATTGTTTTTATGACCTTTTATAATTTCGAAAGGCTTGAGTTTTGTTACAGTATAAATTGAATTGTTATAACTAAGAACGTGTGTTTCATTATTTGATCCGGTATAAAATTTTTATTATCTTCCTGTATACATCGATAATGTTCTACAATAGTGGTTCTTAATCTTTTTAAGCCGTGACCCAAATTTGAGAAATATGTTCATGCCGCGACCCAAAAAAAAGTCAAAATTTTTTCATTGTTTTATTTTAGATCGTATTTTTCAAAAATCTTCAATTCTATGATGATGATTTTTTTTAACTTAATAATCAAGTGTTTTTAATAATTTTTATTGACCAAATTAAAATATATTTATAACTCGTTTGAATGCTTGTCAAGGAGCATATCTATAACTTGTTCCGGTAATTGTTTTTGATTACACACAGAGCCGCAAAACCAGCCTCACACATATATGTTGTTGAAAAGGGCAATAATACTTTTAGGGCTTCTTTAACAATTATTGGCTTTTCGGTTTTAAATTTTAACCAGAAAGCACATAAAGATTCAGTGTTTTTGTAGAAATTGTATCGAAGTACTTGGTCACTTTGTATTTCTATTAATTGTTCTTGAAATTGATGAATATTAACAAATTCATTGTGCAAAGCACATCAAAATTAAATGGCATTCGAACCGAATTATATTTGACATCGTCTGCAGGGAAATATCGATCAAAGTCTGCTATTAATTTTTCTAAATGATTAATAATAATTTTCTTTATTTCAAAATCTGTGATATCAATATTATTGTCTTCAACAAGTAAATTAAGATTCGGGAATGAAGCAAGTTTCTTTACTTCAACCTTATTTCTCAATAATTTGAGTTTATTTTTAAAATAATAGTCTTGCATAGACGTATTTAGATTATTTATTTCAAATAAAATATCCGACAAATAAGCAACTTGAGTAATCCACTTCAACTCGGAGAATTTAGAAGCTAATGGGTGTTTCTTTTCTCTCAAAAAAAATTCGACTTCTGTTTATTTTCTATCCATCTTTACTTACATCTGTCGTTACCTTCAGTTGAATACTATATAAACCAACAATTTTTATAGCAGACATAAGTAGATTATTAATTTCAAATGACGTATCATTAATTCGTAAACGAATTGTATCATTTGATAATGGTATCTTTTGTAATTTGTTTGACTTTCATCTCCGCACATGATACGTGCCATGTCAATGGCAGCAGGTTTTATAAGTTATTCAGCAATATTATGGGGTTTCTTTTGTCTTGCAATATGCCAAGCCATATAAAAAGAAGCAAGTGTAGCTTGTTTGGCAGTATTTATAAAACCATTACTACTTGGTGCATCCAAACGCTGTCGTTTTAAATGGGCTTCTTTTCTTTCGAAGAAAGTACGATCTTTTCCCTCAAAGGAAAAATTTTTATGTTTTGCATCAAAATGTCTTTTTTTCATTGTTTGTTCAGTTTGATCGATTAATTACTTAATATTTCACTGCACAACTGCACTGTAAAACCTAATTCTAAAAATGCTTCCTTGTATTGACGTTTTGCCAATATTAGGGTGATTACAATTTTACAATTCTTACATCTTGATCACTATTAATAAGACAAAATTTGTTTCTAAAATACTTGTATTGACGTTTCACTGTTATTAAAAGTTTCAGTGTTATTCACAGCACAATACGCAGAAACGAGTTTTTGACAGAGAGCTTACTGAGTCTGCGCGCACGCAAAGCAATGGCGTGCGTATTACCAACACCTCCTAGGAGAGAAAGCCTCACTTCCGGAAGGCCATTCGCGAAGAGCGGTAAAACCGAAACATTGTATTAGGGAATAACTCTTCTAGGCGGTTTTGATATTACTTATTATTTGGTGTATTACTAACTTTTTTGGTTCGACTCAGCGCGACCCAAGAAATATGCTTCGCGACCCATAGGTTAAGAACCTCTGAATCTAAAATACTTTAATGAAATCGTTCCACTGGCGAATTGGAATTGCTATTTTTCGCTGAGGTATGATGCAATTCTATATGGTGAAATTTGCAAAAGTCTTCTAAATCGAAATTCTTAAATTCAGAACTACTATCTGTTATTATTTTTTGAGGTAGTCCATGGTGAGTTATGAAATTTAGTAAAGAGTCTACTGTGGAAAATCCTGTAACATTTACTATGAGGTAAGCTTGTCCATAACGCGAAAAAGAATTAATTACTGTTAAATAAATTTTATTTTATTTGCAATTTTAAAAACATTCATATGTATCGTATTTATGTTTTAAGCATGTATCACAGTTATTGATAAAATTTTCTATATCTTCGATCATTTTTGGCCAGTAATATCTACAACTAAGAGATGATTTAACTTCGTTTATGACCCTATGACCTGATATATATATATATATATATATATATATATATATATATATATATATATATATATATATATATATATATGATGATATTTAATTTTTAACTTTTTGTAATTGCTCTTCATTTGTTTGAATATCTATTAATGATTTGATACACATTGTAAATTTAAATGCAGAATTCTTAAACATATTTTGTGCAGTTACAATAAATATTCTCGATAAGGGTTCGTTCTGGAAATTAAGTGCATAATTTTTTCTGGGGTCAATATATTCTCTGATGAATATGAAGGTTATTATATTATTTGTCAATGTCAATTACCGGTAATGTAATGTATAGACGAATATTTTCGAATACTTTGTCTCTTTTTACCTTAAAAGTATTTATTTGACCATTAGTAAGATATAATTGATTTTTATACATATTTAATGGTTTTACGGTAATTGGAATTGATAGAATAGGGTTTACAACAGATGTATGTACTGTTTCAACGTCTTCGTTATTGTTAGGATTGGGTTCTTCTATTATAAGTATTATTGGTAAATCATTGCTTACGAGATTTCCTATATTTGAATCGTTTTGGTTAGATTTATTTAAATCTAAGATATTTGTAAGATCTAAATTATCTATATTTGGGAGAGTACTGGAATCAATTCTTTCAAATTCTTCATTCATTATTTCATCGATCTCACTTAAATTGACATCCATGGACGCAGTTTCTAATGCATTTATATCAGGATATGGAGATAATGCATCAGCTGCTTTGTTACTTTTACCTTTCAAATATTTTATATCGTACTCAAATTCCTCAAGTTTAAGGCGCCAACGTACGAGGCGTGAGTTGGGCTCTTTTAATGACATGAACCATTGCAATGGTTTATAATCTGAAAAAATTGTGAATTTTTGAACAAATAAATACGGTCGAAAATATTTACACGACCAGACTATCGAAAGTAACTCTTTCTCGATTGTAGAATAATTTATTTCTGCGGAATTAAGTGTTCTACTAGCATAACAAATAGGATGATTATTCTGAGATAGAATAGCACCTATGGCATATTTAGAAGCGTCAGTTGTTAATTCGAAAGGCTTACTGAAATCGGGATACGCAAGGACTGGTTCTGAAATTAAAATGTTTTTACAAGTATAGAAGCAATTAATAAATTCTTCTGTGTGTTTAATTATGTGATCTTTCTTTAGACCTATCGTCATTGGCTTCGTAATTTGAGCAAAATTTTTATAGTACTTTCTATAGTAACCTACTAGTCCTAAAAAAGATTTAATACCTTTAGCGGTTTTTGGGATAAGGAAAAATTGAATTGCTTTGATTTTATTCGGATTAGGTTTTATCCCTTGAGGAGTTACAACATGACCCAGATAATCTGCTTCCTTGCGAAGAAACACGCACTTGTCTCGTTGTATCTGTTGCGATTCAACATACTGTAAATACCATAATCGTTAAGACTTTCACAATTTTATGAATTTTCAGACAATGACAAATGTCGAATGTCCTTTGTACCTTTAAACCCCTAATAAATAACTCTCTCTCCGCAAGAGACCAATCGTTAAATTTCTAAAGTGTCACTTCTAGATACATCCGGCTATCTCCGTGTCGGAGGTAGACTGGAAAACGCTGAAATATCCTTTGACCAAAAACACCCTATCTTATTACCTTCAAAAAATCATATAACTTCCCTTATCCTCAAACAACAGCACGTTCGTTTAGGGCATGCTGGCGGACAAAACGTCTTATCTAATGTGCGATTGCGCTACTGGCCTCTTAATGGTTTAAGGCAAATCAAACAAATAATTAGAGATTGCAAGGTTTGCTACCGCTTGAATGCGCAGACAGCTCGACAGATAATGGCCGACCTTCCGAAAGATAGGGTCACATACTCGCGTCCTTTTCAAAAGGTTGGTGTCGATTTTGGAGGCCCTTTCTTCATAAAATCTTCTACCCTACGCAAAGCTCCCGTAACAAAATGTTACATAGCAATTTTCGTATGCATGGCGACCAAAGCCGTGCATATTGAACTAGTATCCAACCTCACTACGGACGCATTTATAGCCGCTTTAAAACGCTTCGGAGCAAGACGGGGCAACCCCACTGTCATATACTCAGACAACGCAACAAACTTTCTTGGAGCTAGAAATCAGTTGAGAGAACTTTATAAACACTTTCAGAAGAACGAATTCAGCGATGCTATATAAAATTATCTGACTCAAAACGAGACACAATGGAAATTTATTCCACCAAGATCTCCACATTGGGGAGGAATTTGGGAGGCTGCTATTAAAAGCGCCAAGTATCACATCGCAAGACTCATCGGCTTAACAAAACTAACATTCGAACAATTCTCAACTATTCTTAGTCAAATCGAAGCAATATTAAACTCGCGGCCGTTGAGTGCCTTATCTAACGATCCCTCAGATTTTCAATATCTCACTCCTGGTGATTTCCTGATCGGATCAAGTCTAACAGCCTACCCAGAGAAGGATTTAACACATGCACCAGAAAACAGACTTAAATTTTGGCAGCAATGTGCGAAAACTCAGCAACTGTTTTGGAAAAGGTGGTCTGTGGACTATTTGAATAGACTGCAGAATAGACCAAAATGGCTTAAAACTTATGAGAATCTACAAACAAATGATCTCGTCCTTTTGAAGGAAGAAAACGTTCCACCTCAATTAGCAGTTGCGACTTTGTTAGTTGTAATAATAGGTTAAAATAACTTTAGTTTAATTTTACCCTTATCTATAATTAAAAAGTTTCTATCTTTCTTGTCCTATTTTTCCCGCTATCGCGCTTTCTTTCTTAAATGAAGCAGAGACTTCATTTCCGGCGGGAGAATGTTGCGATTCAACATACTGTAAATACCATAATCGTAAGACTTTCACAATTTTATGAATTTTCAGACAATGACAAATGTCGAATGTCCTTTGTACCTTTAAACCCCTAATAAATAACTCTCTCTCCGCAAGAGACCAATCGTTAAATTTCTAAAGTGTCACTAATAACTTTCTCTCAAATAAACACAAAAGCAATTACTATTGAAAACTTTTGAAAACCTTCATTATACTTTTACAAACTATTCCAAGTTCATCTGGTTAACCCTTATACAAACAAAAGAGAAATTTCAAAAAAATCTGTTTGAAAAATATAGATTCTTTTTATTGCTTCACGGCAATTAACACAAAATATTACCACGATATTGGGATACTTTTAACCCCCATTTTAGCCCATATAAATAAAATTTAACATTCATGCACGAGACAGTAAGAGAGCAGAAAGTAACACAGTACAGAACAGTGAGAAAAAAGAATCCACAGTAAACAGAAACTAAACATACAGTGCGCGTTAAAACTAACGAACTATATCTAAATCAACTTAACGATTCTCTCTCACTTATCAACTCATAAAAAATCTTAACCTTACAAACGGGCAAAATTACGATTTACCTGAATAATCAAAATATCTCTCGCGTTACGACGCAACATAAAACGTGCAATTTTCTGTTACTTCGTTCAAGAATAACCGGAAAAATATACATATAAACTTCGCTATCTTTTGTAACCAACTATATATCACTGTGGACATTCTTGTTGATTTATCTTGTTGCTTATTTTGTACATCGATTTACGTGTAATATTGTCGTATTTAAGTGTTTTTATTAAACGTTACTTAAAATTACGACTGGTCCTTCATTCCACAACCTCGTCGAAGAAAACAACACATCTACTTGGGTGCTGTAGTGAACGACAAACACGACAGTCCACTTCATCCAACTAGTTCATTACAATCCCCCAAGAGTATCTTAAGCTCTGCGTGGCGTAATTTTGAAAATACTAATTTTAAATTTTGTATGTGCTCTTGAAGGCTAGTACTGAATATGATAATGTCATCCATGTATACCATGCATATTTTGTTTTGAATATCTTTAGGACTTAATTCATATCGGATATATTGGGAAGCGGGTATCATCAAATGTCTTTTTATTAATTTTTCGGTAATCAACTACTAGTCCACTTTTTTGGTTATTTGATGCGTCCATTTTCTTTTTAACAATTCATATCGGGGAACAGGACGGTCTAATTATGCTTTTATCTAACATCTCTGGAATTTATCTCTTAATTTCCTCTTTGTGGACGTAGGGATATCTGTAAGATTTAGTGTGAACCGGTACCTCGTCTTTGGTTCTTATAATATGTTTAACATTTGAAGTGAAAGTCAATTTATCCACTGGTTTTAAAAATAAATCAGAATATTTTTTACATAACGAAATAATTTTTTGTTTTTCTTCTTTATTCATATGATTTGTACAAATTAATTTAGTAATGTTGTCATTAGGTTTTATAAAATTATTTTCATCAAAATCGTTAGCAAAGCTTTAAAATTTAAAAAGTTCATGTTGTGAATATTTAAATGGAGTAACTTGAATTGGTTTTCGTAATGTTATCGTTATTGAATTATTGGTGTGATTTTAAATTTCTATTGGTGCGAAACCGTTTTTCGCTGTAGATTAAATTTGTGGAATTTTTATATTTTCTATTTTTCTAGCGTCCACAATAATAATCCCATTATCTATATTTACGGCTAATTTTTTATCTTTTTTTCTCCGGGATCTATTGAAAAAGAAAACTCAATATTCTTTATTTTTCTATACTTAAAAGGTAATCTTAGGTGAGGTCCTAATAGTTCTCGATTAGCTAGATCAATATTTATATTGATACCTATTAAATCTTTAATACCGAGAATTTCATCAAAATAATTTTAAAAATCATATAGTATAAAATCGATTTGATAGTTTTTATTTTTCAGTTTAGGAAATGCAGCGCGAATTTCTGAGAATGTACAATGTTTCTGCTGCGCTTCTAAGTTTTCTTGATAAGCCGCATAAGTAACTTCTGTCTGGTTTTTACATCATATAGCTGGATTAATCACAATACACAGTAATAAGCAAAGATACTTTTTGTGTCACTTAACTGAAGAAGTGATAAAATATTTCTCATTTTCAGGTGGAAGTACTAACTGAAAACCAATTCCCCACATAAGATGTTATTTCCATTAAAATGCAAATACTAAGAAAGAAGTTTGCTTAAAGTCTGCCTTTCTTCAACATTCATTAAGAAGTGTGCCAACAAATGATTATTTATTTATAGAGACCAGTAGAAGTGGTGAGTGTACCTCATTTGATTATATGGATACTGTGTTTTTTCCGTTTAGTCTAGAAACTTTTGTATTGAATGCGAATTATAGATACTTGATGTGATTCTTTCTTTACCTGATCAACTTTCAAGTTTAGAGAGCATAATTCAGTTAAATTTTGCCATAAATCTGTTACATAAGATGTTTTCTAAAACACCAGTCTTTATTTGATTCATTATTTTGAATTTATTTTGAGAAACATTAATTTCAAGCTTCTGAATATTTCAGTTTTATTTTCGAAAAAAAAGTTCAACAAAAATATTTTTTTATAGAATCAAACCCAACAGTTGAAATATTGAAAATAGAAAAGAAGCTTTTGAACTATTTTCAAAATATAATAGTGATAAATTAATGAAGTCATTCAGACGCATTCCTTAAAGTATGGCTATTGATATTACATAAACGTAATGAGCCTCTTCATTTAAAAATGTATCAAGTATTCATCCATTCACCCCCTATCTAGCTATAATGAATGATATGCAATATTTATGAATATGTGTGCCGTAATTTGAGGTCATATCTTTATATACGTGGATGAATATAACATAAATATATTTTACTTGATATCAATACAATACAATATTTAGGGGTTACAAACCTTGAGTAACGGTGCCTTCGGTAGGTATCAGGTAATCAAGGTGCTGAGCTCTCTCATGTTAAATTATAAAAGCTGAAATTTACACAGAGTGTTCAAATGACCATTCTAAGTCATTATTCAAAAGGCCAGACCTATTCGAAGGGTCTAACACTCCGCAATTTCATGCAATTTAAATTTTATAATTAACAAAAATTTCATGTGAATATTACTGAAAAATTATCATACAATAATTTTTATATAACCAGACATATTCAAAGGGTTAAATTCCCCCTTAGACTGGATAAAGCCTACCTAGAACTAAACATGAGAGAGCATAAGAAAACTGTTAAGTGAATTTAATACAGAAAAAATTATTTATTCTGTACAAAGAAATTAAATTTAGATTTTTCTTTTTTGTTAATTGTGAATATAAAGTCGTTTGTGCTTTTTCCAATTTAAAGTGTCTTCGATCTAATTTCTCATTTATTTCTATATTACTTTATTCATTATTTTGCTGGTATGTTTGTTCATACCTCTGTAGTTTTTACAATTCCTTTCATAGCCACTTCTATGTATGGGTAGTATAATTCTTGGATTCCAATCTTCACATATTATTTCTGCTACATAATCTCGTTTAGTAAACCTGTTGATTCATAAATTCCCTTTTCAATCAAATATTCAATAATTTCCACAGTTATATTGTCTCTTTCCGGCGCTCTCCCTAGTTTGAATGTTTTAATTGGTTCTACTACTCCTACTCCTTCTTTACTTTTTTTTAAAAACTTCATTTCTGCTCATTTCTATCATCTCATCCTCTATATCTCCATTTGTAAGTTCTTCGAAATATTTCCTCCATCTCTCCATTACTACTTCTTCTCCATCTTCCTCTGTGATTATATTTCTTTCCTTATTTTTTATATCCTTCGTCATATTATATTCCTTTTTCTACACTGCTTTATTGTTCCATTTTTTATTTTCCCTATAATTTTTGTTTTTAAATATTCTCTCTGTTAAGATTGTCGTATACATTCCATTTATGCACCTCCATCTTCTTAAAACCACTAATCCGTGACACATATAACATTATCTAAAAAAATTGATTACAACGCAAGTGCTCCTTAAGTTTTGGAAATAGCTGGTAATCGCTAGTGGCCAAATTTGAAGAATAACTTACATGCTCAATTAATTTGAAGTCTATGTAGTTGTTGCGATACTTTTGCGCCACTTCAATCTAAATTTTTTTCTTCAATCCCTTTACGCAAATTTGCGACTAAATTGGTCTTAATAATTAGTTGTAATTTTGGCTCTCTTTTGCAGTTAGTCGTATCACATTTATTCTTTAGTGTCATACAATGCGTTAGGGTTAGACTCTCAGCAGTTTGAGTACCTGTTTTCATATTTGTTATTGACAGTCGGGTGTCCAATATTTTTTTGCATTGTCATCGGTTTATTTTAACAGCATCTAATTTGGAAGGTTCGTTGTGAGCATAAGTGACCACAAAAGTAACTGTGAGTTTTTATGTACCGGGTGTCCCAGTAAGAATGGCTCTCGGCCATATCTCGGGATCCGTTTATAGGAAAAAAATTTTATAACAAAAGTGACCTCGAGAAAAACCTGGAAATTATTTAGAGTTGTAGGTCCACCGCCAAAGGGCGTAATTAAATACCAAAAATTATAAAATGAATAATTTACAAATTTTGCCTGATTAAGATGCATTTATAACCTAGCCACAACAGTTGCATTCTCATACATTTAAAGTAAATGCCTATCATATCATGCTTCTTCGTTTGTAAGAATAATCTTAGATATACTTTTAAGTAAATTTTATATCGAATTTAATGCACACAAATCGCAATGACACGTAAAGTAATATTGACATAATAATTGGAACTATTATTAATAGAACAAGTAAAGACAATTTTGAGGAGTCAAAAAATGTTGAAATCTGTTCAGTCTAACTGGAGTAATTTATGTTTAAAGGAAAATGCTTAAAATTTACACATTTCTTAAGATATCTCGTAATACGAAAAAGATATCGACATGCGGTTTTCGCTATTCTGTTGCTAATTTGGTCTACTTTTATATTCATTAATTAAAAATGCATGTTTCCATTCAACATTTTTCAAGGATAGCTAGATTTAAAAAAATAAACAATTTAGCCCTCTAGCGTATGCGTTACTCATTAGGTTGTTTCGAAATTATAACCTCACATTGGTAGATAGGAGCTCTCTTTAAAAAGGCTAATTTTGCATAGATAGGCTGAGTAGAACTGGACTTACAGGCGTTTTTTCATAATAAAGTTCCCGCTCCCCCCACCACTTATTTGAAGAAATAGACTAAAACTTGTAGAATCAAATATACGCTGAATTTCTTGAAGAATACGATAATCATAGTTTAAATGCATCTTAATTAGGCAAAATTTGTAAATTATTCATTTTATAATTTTTGGTATTTAATTACGCCCTCTGGCGGTGGACCTACAACTCTGTAAATAATTTCCAGGTTTTTCTCGAGGTCACTTTTGTTATAATTTTTTTTTCCTGTAAACGGCTCCCGAGATATGGCCGAGAGCTCATCTTTTGAATTATAAAAATATTACTTCATATTTGGTATACTTTCTGTGCTCCAACAAGAGTGTACCGGATATTGAGTCCATGAACTCTGATTGATAAGAAATCCCCTGTCTTCTATAATACCACAACTCTTTAATCTAATGCCTTAGCAAGATTATTTGTAGTAGGAATTAATGTCTCTTCTTGGTGCCACTATTTTTTCGGGTGTTTATATTTATTTGAACCATGACCAGCCTCATATTAGATCTAAGTAAAATCTAATATGTTTGGGCAGTCAATTGGCAATCAAAATAGTAGAACATGCTTTTCTTCTAATATTCTGTTACTGGTTTCAACTTTTTCAGGAGTAATGTTACTAACATCTCTAATATTAACAAATTCATTTTTATCAGAATCCTGTATTTACAATTCCTTTTTTTTTTTCATCAAATTTTTCTACCATTCCCTTAGAGTAGAATTTTGAATAACTGATCCCAGACTTCACTTGCTCCAATCCTTTTTCGTTTCCATACTTTTCAAATTTGTAATTAATAAAGTGTAAACTGTCTGACTAAAGATCCTTTTAGGCTTCTGGTCCTCGCAAAATTATTTTTTTATTTTAGAATATGCTTCATTGCTTCAGGAGACAATTTCTCATGTCAATAAACAGGGTGATTGATTAGTGCGATAAAGTTCAGTGCCTCCTTTGAGGTATCAATTTGAAACTTTCAAATATTATATAAAAATTATTTACAATCTTCCAGGGTGTTCCAGAATGTTGTCCTATATCAAAGTAACATTTTCTAAATAAAACACCCAATATTTTATTGCATATTTGGAATCAACTTGACTTTCCAATTACAATAATATAGGGTTGTTATGTGTTCTCCAGGGTATTTGAAAAGTTATAACCAATTTTCTATTAAAAACTTAACAAATTTAATACCCTGCACAATGTAAGAGAAATTCAAGAATGAGGTTTTGTTGCAGCCAAAACATTCAAATAGTAGTGAAAATCCTGAAAAATTATTTATTTCGTTAATATTTATTGAATCTATTACAGGGTGATTCAAAATACTAATACCTTATTTTCTCGGTTTTTCAAATGAATCACTCTGCATTTTATGGGAGTATCGAAAAAATGAAACCAATAACTTCTTTCCATCAATCTTTCCAAGACTGCTTTTGTTAGACGTTTATTTTACAATCTTGCTAAAAGTAAAGTAACATGTTTATATTGCATTCTCCTACTATCTAGATAATGAGTATCCAAACTACGGCCCGAGGGCCACATCCGGCCCGCGAAAAGCTATCATACTTGAAAACTCCTTTTAGAGAACTTATTTCTTAAAGCAAATTAAATTTAGTTTACTGAAGTATTCTAATTTTATGTTGAATAATTATTAATATGACATCTATATTGATATGGTCATGGGCTAACTACTTATAACCTTGTTGTAGGCTTATTGTTATTGTTTTTGTGATAAGTTGGATAAAGAAACACAGAATTGTAATGAGTAAAGACATGTATAATATGCAGAAAATTTAACTTCAGTATATAATAACTAACAAATTATTGAAATGAATCCAACTAACATTTTATACATTTTAAATAAAAACATAACTTACAACAAGCATAATGACATAAAATACTAATGAGATTTTTGTAATTGAGATTTTCCACTGACAATAGTTTGTAGTTGTGGACTAATTTCACTTGTACCAATTATTAAAAGAGATTTAAGATGCTCATCAGTTAATTTAGATCTGTAAACATTTTTTGTGTACTTCATTTTGGAGAAGGTCTTCTCACACAAATAAGTAGTACCAAAAACAGAAAACAGCCCACGAGCAAATTTACACAAATTATTAAATTGTGTCAGTGGAAGACTCTTATAAAATTCCAACAAAGATGAGTTTTGATATTTGTTCTTAATTATATCACTGCACTGTAGATCACTCATTTCCATTTGAAGTTCCGGGGCTAGGGTTTCACTGTCAGTATCAAAAGGATTCTGAAAAATCTTAATTTGATTCGCAATGGCATCAAAGTCCGAGAAACGAGTATCAAACTTTATTCTCAAAGCACTCAAAGTTTCGATTGCAAAATTGATAGGAAACTCAGTCTCAGTGGTGTGGCTGAATATTCCACATGTTTTGAAATGTGAAAAACATTTACTTCGTAGTTGTGATTGAAACAGTATCAATTTCTTCCGGAATGATTTGATATTAGTGTAAAAATCAGGAAGATGCTAGTTTCCTCCTTGCAATCTCAAATTCAGTTCGTTCACATGTTTCGTCAAATCAACATAGAATGCTAACTTCCACAGCCATGCGTTGTTTTGTAATTCAGTAAGAGGGCAATGCTTTTCATTCATCACTGCTCGAAGTGACACCGCTTGTGTCCACTAGATGTCGTGTCACGTTACTCCTCATGGCTTGTACTCTATGACTAATCTTGAAAATACAGGTAATGACAGGAAAATTAATAATATGCAGTGTTACCGTTTTGCGGACTCTAGTCGATTTGCAGTCTTTTTTAAACGTTGAGTACTTTTTCGGACTTTTTTTTTCATCAGACTATTTCACTTTTTACCAGCGGCAACTATGATAATATTGTTTTGGCCCTCGGAACTTACTGGAGTAATCAGTATGGCCTTAAGGCTGGAAAGTTTTGAGATTCCTGGTATAGAGGAAACTTATCACTTTGATATTGATATGTCATTGATATTTGCTCAATAGATAAGCTTATAGGGTACAATTCGTCTATTTGTTACCCGACAACGATTAGCATCTGCATAAATTGTTCGGGACGTTTGTATTCTGGTCCCTTATTTTGCGGTGTGAATAAAAACGTGTAGGACAAGTAAATACTTGAACATACTAAAATGATAAGTAAACGCCAAAATTGAAGTGAATAAAACAAGTATTTACTCTTACTCGCGAGTAAATACTTGAGAGGCTAGTAAAACCCCGAAAAATGCCAATTTTGGTGTGAATAAACGCAAGTAAATACTTCTGTAGCAAGTAAATACTCATCCATTCGCAAGTCAATCCGACCCCGTACTTGTACACGAAAGATGACTGCATTTATGAACCTGCGTGGTGTGAAACGTTATAGAGACCGGCGTGATATAAGTCCCGATCTATGTAAGGGACTATTATGGTTTGAGAGCAAAAACGTAGATTTTCTCACTTCGCACTTTCTTCATGAAAACACTAATGCAAGGGGTGGAGGATTAACTGCACGGAAAAAGATGGAAATTTTTCTGAGATACGTTAGTGATCCAGGATTCCAAAGTGGTGTTGCCAACGACATGGAGGTTGAAAGAAGTACCGTCAACAGAACATTTTCAAGTGTATTGGATAAAATAGTGTCGAAGTCTGAAGATTGGATTAAATTTCAAGGCAGATTGGGCTTCAAAATTTCGCATTCCGACTGTCTGTGGTGCTATAGATTGCACTCACGTGCATATTACGTGATCCCAATCCAACGCATGAAGCCCCTGGTATTTTGCAATAAACTGTGTTATCGTTTGAATCGCGAATTTTTAAGAAATCTGCCTCCCATGACAACAATGTTATTGGTTTATTTCCAGTTGCGTTGACATCAGTTTTTTTCTTGACTGCGGTTTTCATATTGTTCAATAGCTTTTTTAACTGTCCAACACTAGTTTGCTTCCCAACGTTTTTCGAAAATTAGTCGGCTAAACATCCCCATGCCTTCTTTTTAGCAGATGCAACTTTAGACAACATGGATTTCTTTAGCACAACACTAATAAAGTCTTTCAATAACGCTACAAAAATAGCTCTATTGTCAAAACCGGAAGTCACACTACTTTTATCCATATAGCTGCAAGAGGACAAAACGGTTCAAAACTAACACAATATTTATATAAATCACTCGCGATGTCGCCTAAACACGTTGAATCTTGCCGTTAAATGTTACCAAACTTTTCCAAAAAAATTACATTTTTTTTTATTATGTAGTTAATAATATTTCAGAACTCAAATCATTTACGGTCTTATGTAGAATAAGGCGTTAAAGGATATATTTTGTAGAAGGCCGGTTGCAGACCAAAGTTTCAGAGAATTTTTTTCTCTAACGTTTTTTTTTTATAAAAACAAATTCAATTCTCTTTAATTATTAGAACCTGAAATGAAATTTCATAAGAAAGTCCAAGGAAAACATATTTGCAACCCTCAAAAAAATAGATCGGTCCCAAAAAACAATTTCAGGCCAACTTGTGGAACAATATAATCTTTATTACAAAATTATTCATGTTACCGTGGAGTTCAATGTAAGCCCGTTTCACGGTATCTATTATTTTGGGCCACCGAGGGTTACACGTCATCGTTTTGAATAGATCTGGCTGACCTTGACGGGCGATGACCATAATAGCATCCAGATATTGTCTTTGACGATTCCGTTCGTAACTCTGAAATGTTGATGGTAATATAACTATCGATTTGCTATTTGCGCTAAATTGTGTTCATGGCGATTGATATTTATATGACGCAAAACTGTTTCCTGGGCGACTCGAAATTTTTCTTGGTTTTGTCGCAGATGCCATAATCTACTAGAAAAACTTCCACAAATTTCTGTTCGGTATTTATAAAGTCCGCCGAATTTAATGCTTTTGGTTTTGTTATTCCGATTTAGTCTTCTGTGAGAATAGACTGTTGATCGAAAGAATTTCTTATCTAAACTCTACCAAATTTGAATACAAATTTTTTATTTTTTTTTCCTTGGCCATTGACTCAAATTCGGCAGAGTATAGGAACCGTTCTTGCAACAACTCAAACGGACGTTTTGGCGATTTTTCTTCTCGCTAACAAAAAAAAACATCGCAATGAGAACACATTTCATTTAGCGGACCTATATGGAATAGATTCTCACCTAGCTGCTCTAATTGTTGCGTTGTTTGAGTCATTCGTAACTGTACAACACAGTGTCTGCGACGTCTTTGTTTTGGCTGAGATGATTGTGGAACGGGAATAGAAATAGGAGGTGGCATCAGTTCATCGTCGAACAATTCCGGTTGTACGGAAATTTGTGAGTTATTAATCATAGATAAAATTATGTTACGAGAAATTCGGAACGAATTAGAGGAAGATAAAGTTAAAGAATAAACAAAGGGATTCGCTTCAATGACTGTCAAGGAGCTACGACTTCTTCAACTTCTTTTAGAACGTATTGAACGTTTAGTAAAAGGTAATCGAGAAGTCATAGTATTATTTACCAGATCAGTATAAAATCGGAGCAAAGATACAGTAAGATAGCGATTTTGATTTTGAATTATTCTATTACTTCTTTCAATGTAATTGAGTCTTTGTGAACATAAGTTTGTTTTTTCATTTAATAGGCATATTAGAATAATTATTTATTATATATATATATATATATATATATATATATATATATATATATATATATTGTTATGGTATGAATATATCCAAAATAAATTATTAAATAATAATAAGATATAAATAAAGCAATAAGTTCAGTTCTGTTATTCGGTTACTTAGAGCAGTTTATCACAATAAAATAAATAACATTCTTTATATTAAGTTTTGGCCAACACTATATTCTAAATTATTATTTAATTTTGACAAATCCTGTATAATCAAAGAATTTAATCCATAAATTGACAGATAAAAACAGGAGCACCAACTTCAAAAATTTGTGTGACATACCAACATAAATTTTAAGGTTATAAATGATAAAATATAAAAATTTTGACAACTGCAATGATAAAATTAATAACATAGGAATGAAATAAATACAACAAAGAAATTATAGAATAATATTATTTGAATAAAGTCACAATAATTTAAAAATTTAGAAATGACAATTTAGTAACTAACTTTTAAAATAAATATCATTGGTTAAAAAAAAAAAGTTTGTTTAAAAAAAAACAATGAAGAAGAGAATCAACAACGAGAGAAATTTTTTTTGCAAGAGAAAAAAGAGCAAAATAATTTTAATTGAAATTTAAAAAAATTAAAATCTTGATAAAAAAAGCATAAAATATTCAAAGGATTGATAATTAATAATTGTATAAGTGTAGTAATAAGAAATTAGTAAAAACAATTAAATAAAGTGAAATAAGTGAGAATACTCACAAAGGGACAATTTCCAAGATAAAGAAGTTGTGAAAAGGAAAAGAACAGGAGTGGAACTACAGCGGAGTATCTGTTTATTCTGCAAGGCCGTAACAATTTCCAATTTAAAAAAAAAACACTTAAGGTACTGTTCTATTAAGTTTAAGTATTTCTTTTAGTATATAATATTTGAGTTCACATTTCCATATAATTTAGTTTTATGAGTGTAATTATGAGTATGAATGAATGAATGAATGTTTGTAAAATAAAATAATTGTAATAGCTAGTTAAGAAATTGTATATTTTGAATATTTTATTCATTATAAAGAACAGACCCGGTCTTAAACTATTATAATCTGACCTTATAACCATAACAATTTATCGCAATAAAATTTTTTAATTTGACCTCACAATATAATACCCTGAGAATAAAAAAAATAATAATAACATAATAAAATAAAGAAATTCAAATAATTACTAATGGCGCCCAAATTAAAATCTGATTTTATTTAAAATAAAATTTATAAAAATAAACATTACACACTATAATACCATAACAATATATATATATATATATATATATATATATATATATATATATATATATATATATATATATATATATATATATATATATATATATATATATATATATATATATATAAATTAGGGTGTTTCAGAAAACTCGATATTTTTTTTCATGCTCTCCGCCCAAAATATCGTAGAATATGTGTGAACAAATATCCTCTCCAAAGCGAAGCTCATAATTTCAATGTTAAAAGGTACTTCAACGAATTTCAAGTTTCACCGTTTAAATAACACAGAAAATTGATTTTTTTCACCTTAATGACTATACCTTAAAATTCCATTGATCCGAGTACATATATCCATTATTTGATTTTTTACAGAGCTTTGAAATTAAAATTTTTCGTTTTTTGGCTTTTTCAGTTAGATATAAAAGTTAAATAGCAATTTTGTAGTTCATCTGACAGACTACGAAAAAGTCTTCAATGAATTTTTCGTATCTTCAATATTTAAAAAGTTACATGCTTGTAAAGTCAGTATGTAAAATATTGATTTTTGCACAAATAGCCAATATTTATTAGCATGAATATATTTATATTATATTATATAGTAGTAATTGAGTGAAAAATTTTTATTATACGATGCAACTGATTGGTTAAATAAAAAATTATTGATTCGTCTAAAGGAAGAAGAGTATATTTCAAATAAGAATCATTTCTACATTGTAAACTGTAACACAAAGAGATAATATTGATTGTTCTCATGATATTGTATTTACATAATTTTGTTTCCTTGTACGCAGTAACAATATCCACAACAATTTTTTGAGACACGTGGAAACTGTGTTTCCATGTGTCTCAAATTGTTTTGTTTTTCTCTTCACACTTAAACAATTATTGTATTGCTGTATAAGCGCTACTCCTCTCTCAGCCAAATCATTAAATACTTTTAACTCAGACAATACTGTTTTGCAGTGTTGGTAGTTTTCACCGGACATCCAGTATTTAGGATTTTTATCCATGATTGTATGAGGTAATTCAAATAGCTCTAATAATAGAAACGAGTGCTTACTGGCAAAATCGCTTAGATTTTTTGATATTAATGAGCTAATATAATTAGTAATAAACTTTTTCGAGTTTTCAATTGTCCTTTTTCGAGTTTTCATCACAACAACTGTTTGCTCTTTCACTTGCACCGGAACATTGTCATCTAACAACGATAAGCCCACTAATTCTTCTGACAGGTACCATAAGTGCCGTGAGAATGTTTTAGTTGCTGCATCAGAAATTTTTGTATGAATCGATCTAAACACACACAACTTTTTCATCTTATTTAAATCCTGATGAGCAGATTTTATTGGAAAAGGCGCATTAAACCATGCCACGACATTAATATTCACAAGAAATAAACAAATATGTCTCAAACCATTTAGTTCTGTAGGATTTAATCGAAATTGGTCTCGAAAGATAAACATTTTTAATGCATAAAGGGCCTTTTCCATCCATCTGGCATGGTGATTAGCTCCTGGAGCTTTGAATCTTATCCCATTTTTAGGAGTACTGCCTAAAAGTATTAATGCAAGTTCCAAAAATTCTTGATAATCATTTCTCTGGTGATTTTCCTGCAATTGACAATTTTTTATTGAATTCTTTAGAATGATTTTAATAGTTTCAAAAGATTTGATTTGCGGTAGTTATCATTAGACTTGAGCAGACAACTTACTTCAAGCAGCAATCAATATAAATTAATTTGTAATCAGTCAAGCATAAAATGTGAAAAGGCTCAAAATCTTTTAGCATTATTTGGAATAACTTCAGTCAAAAATTCAGTACGAGGGCGAGGGCGAGGCTTTTTATTCAAAAAATTTCGATCACTTCTCGAAGTTTAAAAAAGCGCTGAAGGACTTTCCCACAACTAAGCCAATGTGCGGCAGTATGATAAGGTAAGTCATTTTCTCCAATCTCTTCAATAAATTGTCGCTGATTTAGCCCAAAAGATCTGATAAAATTAACAATTGACAGTTTCAGCACAAAGACTGTTGATGAATGATACAGTGTAAGACTAATAGTTTTGAACCACCGTCATTTTCTACACTCTTTGACACAAGAGCGACCACTCCTTTATTTTTTTAATGTATGTTTATGTTGTAATACATTTCAATTTTTTCCATCGAAAGTTCTTTTGATTAATGGTCATTTCAACTCCTTTAAAAATATCTGTACCCCTAGTTGTGCCGTGAATACTATACATTCACGCACTTCATAGCTTTTATCTACTCCTCGAATATAAATCAACACCTGAGCAGTATCTGACACATCCGTTGACTCATCCAAGGTCAAAGAAAATCACTCATCATGTCCATTTTTGTCGAACAGTTGAGAGGATATATTTTCAGTGATGTTTTCTACCCTTCGAGCCACAGTGTTTGCTGATAAACTGACAGTTTCTAATAATTTTACCCTTTCAGGACACATTTCTTTGGCTACTGCAATTATGCATTCTTTGATCATTTCTCCATTGGTGAATGGTTTTCCACGTTTTGCAATTTCAAGAGCCATACGAAAGCGGGCACAAGTTGCAGCCTCTTGTTTAGTTTTGAGTTTTGTAAATGAAGAATGCTGCGATTTAAATCCGCGCTTCATAGCTTAGAATTTTTCTGTCCGCAAACTTCCTGTATATTTTGAGTAATTTTGAAAATGTTTTGTTTCATAATGTCGTTTAATGTTATATTCTTTGAGAACAGCTATGCTTTCATTGCAAATCAAACATAGTGCCTTGTTACTGGACTCAATTAAGAAATACTGAATGTTACACTGATCTTTGAATTTTCTGCATTCACTATCAATTTTTCGCTTCTGTTCCATACTCCTAAATCACACACAATAGCAACAATTCAAATCAAAATACTGTTACAAAGATGTCTTAATCTTAAACACGCACAAACACGTTTTAAGGAAGTACGCACTATTTTATTTCACAATTCAGTGTCATAGGAACTGACTTGTGGTTGTGCTACTGCTTTCTTATATAATCCAATTACTCCCATCTAGAAGTGAGTGGAAGACACCAGAACTTTCTCGAACCAACGAGTTTATTCTGTACGTGCTATTAGCGCCATCTGTTAGCGATAGAAGGTACTCACTATTTCCGCTTGTGTCCGCTAGATGTCGTGTCACGTTACTCCTCATGGCTCGTACTCTACGACTAATCTAGAAATTACAGATAATGAGATGAAAATTGATAATATGCAGTGTTGCCGTTTTGCGAACTTTAGTGCGATTTGCAGCCTTTTTTAAACATTGCGTACTTTTTCGGACTTCCTTTTTCTTCAGTGTACTATTTCACTTTTTACCACCGGCAACAATGATAATATGGTTTTGGCCCTCGGAACTTACTGGAGTAATCAGTATGACCTTAAGGCTGGAAAGTTTGGAGACCCCTGATCTAGATCATATTAATTATTTCGTCACCAGTGAAATTGAGTTTTGCCTTAGTTCGAAACCTTCCAAACATCAAAAAATGTACCAAACCGCTAAATTCAGAATCTATATTCTATTATCACGGCATGTCACTCTTATTCAGTAACACCCATGCTTCTCTATTATTACATTACCCAAGACAAAGGCTTTTTGTAACATTTATTTTCAAGAAATCGTGTGTGTGATTTACATTTCACATAAATCAATATTTTTCATTGAAACTTGTCTTAAGGAAGCATTGAGAAACGTTTAGTAAATTTTTTTAAATGTTAATAAACATAACCAAAATAACTTTTATTTTACCTCTAGATTTTTTGAAATTTTTCATAATCAGGATTTAGACCTTATTCTCTAAACAAAAGTCTTGAATATTCCTATAAACTAAATTGTTATCTTGCCCAATCGAACACCAGGCATATCTTTAAAAATAACAAAAGTAGGATACAATACTTCCTGAGCAGAACAAAATCGAAAGAGTATTCTTTTATAGCAGTATTCTCCGTATTTTCCAAAATTAAATGTTTATATAGAATCCATAGTTGTCATAAAGCTAGAAAACTTTTTGATTCTGTCGTCTTTGAAGTTATTTTCCCAAATTGATGGCAACTAATTACGTTCTCTTACATTTTTTTTTTCAAATTCTATGCAATGAATTATCAGATTTTTCCACTAGAGCTATTCTGTTGTTTTAGATAATGCTACAAATACTTCTTATATAATTCTGCTTAAAGTTTTTCTTCAGCCCCTATAGGTAAGTTCCTATGAGCTTCAGCAATAGAATTAGTTTAATGTAGAGTAATATTTGACTTATTCATTGGCTTTTTGGTCTTCCTCAAGGCTTCCATTCTGTTATTCTTTCAACTTCAATATTAATTTTCATTCGTTTCATGTTTGTCGTTGATAAGGATTTTATATTGTCCGTCATCCAACTTTTTTGGTCCATATATTCTTAGTATCATTTTTTCTTTCGTAAGTTTCTCTTCATAAGCTTTTAATAAATTCATCGTTTCTCCTCCATAGATTGGTTTTATTGCGGTTTTGTATATTTTCCTTTTATAATATCAACTGATTTTTTTATGTCATAAGAGATCGGACTTTATGGTATGCTCGGTGTCCTGCGTGGATTCTTTGAGTGGTTTTCTCTCCTCGTTCATTTTGGTTATTAACTATTACTCCCAAGTATTTAAAATTTTTAACCACCTCGTATATATATTTCCCTATTGCTATATTCTTGTGTTCAGTATCATTTTGTTTTTTTTATTTAAACTCCATAATATGGAGTTAAAGACTAAGTATACTATACTTATACTTATACTTATTTTTTCTGTCCTTCGTAATTATAAAAATAATACTACTAATAATATTATTGAATATTATTGAATAAAATTTTGTCAGTATTTTTTCCAATGCTAGGAATAATAGTTTCTTTCTTGTTCTATAGATTCCTGAAGAAACGGTTGATGATTAGGTCAGAAAAAAACACTCAAGTCAATCCTATATAGTTTGATATGAAGAGGAAAAGTGTACAACCAAATTCGCTTAAAGTTAAGCATATAAGGTAAAACGTATAATTTATAAGTAGTGCTGTCCATGAGTTTAAGGCCTCATTTTGTAAATAGTGTGTGTTCGCAGAAATCTTTATTCACGCTTCAGCAAAAAGCTGAATGAGGTTTACGATTACCTTGTCAAGCTGGATTAACATCAAAACAAATCATAAACAGAATGGAGGCTGTTTAAGGTGACTTGTGTTCGTTGAGTATGCGAATCGTTATAAGATGACACAAGTTTGGGAGGTTCTGTGACGGTGACTATTTAAGAAAACATTTAATTAGTGGAAGAAATTGTTCTAAGGGACCACCGCCTAAAAACAATAGAAATTGCAGGACAGGCCGGCATTTTCAACACAGAGTTCTGAGGAAAATGTATCATCTAGAAAAACAACATGAATAAGATTTTTTTGTTTGTTTGTTTGATTCTAACCAAAGAACCCTTCTGAGATGAAAAGGGGACCTCAATTATGCCAGTACCTACAGTTTAATTTATGGACCATACATTATCAATGGAAAATTCTTTTCACAAATTTTTAATAACAATTGTTCAATGAATGTAGTTTCCAGTTTCAAAAACTTGAGTATTTTTTTGAATTTTCAGTTAGGTTCAAAAAAATTAATGAATAAAATCTTCTTCGTTAAATGTGCCATTGTATTTCACCTATGTTTTTATTGCCACTATCGGCTGTAAAACTTGTTTGCAAAAAAAAGTAGAAAACCAATATATGAGGTTGGCAACTAAGTACTTTCGCTTTTTACTGATAGAGAGACTTGCTCCATTGTAATAACTTTTGTTAGTGCTGCACTTTGCCGTTTGTCACGTGATACTGGTCACATTGAGGGAACGTTAGAAGCTAGTGCGTGATTTTTATTGAAGCTATTATTTGTTGGATAATTTTATCTGTAGTGCTTTTATATTTTCGTAAAGAAAAGAAAGATGCTGCGCTTCACAAAGAAATATGTAAAGTTTATGGTGCTGATTGCTTATTGTGCACGTGACAGAATGGGTATAAAAAATTCCTTTCTGAAGATTTTTCCCTCAAAGCTGATAAATGTTCTGGTCGGCCTACTGAAGTTGGTAATGATCAAATCTAAGTCATAATTGAAGAGGATCGTCATATAACTGTTCGAGAGGTTGTGGAGGGACTACATGTATCGCACTCAACAATTGAGAATCACATCAACATTTGCGATATGTACCTCAATCATTACTAGGGATGAAAAATGGGTCCTGTACAGTAACATGGTTTAAAAACGATCAACCAGCACAAACAACATCGAAAGCTGAAAAACAACAAAAAATGCTCATGCTTTCATTTCGGTAGGATTACAAAGATGTTGTGTTTTTTGAGCTGCTTCCAAGGAACCAAACAATCAATTCTGAAGTTTACTGTCAACAATTGAAGAAACACGGCCAGAATTGTCTAATCGGAAAGGTTTAGTGTTCCATTATGATAATCCAAGGACCCATACATCCTTGGCAACTCGTGGGAAACTATTGGAGCTTGGCTGGGAAGTGATGGCACATTCCCCAAACAGCCCTGATTTGGCACCATCTGATTTGAATGGCCAAACTTTCACAAATCACTTTCAATCGCACCAGGTTAAGAAAATTTAGAAGACTCCATTTTTCCATGTATTACTTTTTGATTTTTGCTCTAGACAGTTGAAGAATACCTAGAACTCTTTTTGATTTTGATTTAATCTCTCGTGCACCTCTAGAATTTTCAGCTTAAAGGCAGATATAACCAAAGGAACAGACATATAAATTCTACATTATAACAGCTGCAGCAATAGAGGAAATTTGAAGAATAGATTTATCTAAATTTTGTATTAATTGTAAGTTCCATGACAAAACAAAAATTGCTGAGCATTGTATTGATGAGCCGAAATAGTACAGAAACATCAAATTTGAAACTAATCCCTTTTGAAGAATCATCGCTGCTCTACGCGTTAACTAGAAATTTAAGTTAATAGATGATTCTCCACTCCAAAAAAACAACGTGAAATCTGTAGAGACACGCCAAAATAATCACTTCCCAGCCAAAATAATCTACAAACCTCCTCACCAGTATTTTTGTCATCTTATTTTTCATATGAATCAACATAGAAGAATCATCGCTGCTCTGTGCATTATTTTTAAATTATTATCTTAAAAGCTAATAGATGATTCTCTGCAACTTCAATTGAATTTGTAGTCAAGGCATCTTGCTCATAATTCCTTGGAAATGCAGAATATATATATATATATATATATATATATATATATATATATATATATATATATATATATATATATATATATATATATATATATATATATATATCAGTAGCACAGAGGTAAACCGTCGCATCTCCATTATAGAGAGTTTTGAGAAATTAACGAAAACAGTTTTTATTTCGTCTATTAAAAAAATTGCCGAAAATTGAAAAATAGCAGGAATTCCTACTCTTGCACTCCGTATCAATACGCTCTGCATGACAAAAAGAAGTATTCATTGTTTCCATAACCCATACCTGAACTTGATTTTGTGGACTTACGACTAGCAAGGTAAAGGGTAGTTACTACTCCTCATTTAATTTAAAAAATCATATTTTTAAACTGAAATTTTATTCAAATACACAAAAAGAAACATGAACTGAATGCCAAGCTTAAAAAGACAAAACAGTTAAATTTATTCGTCATCGTCTTGCCCATCTTTTGATGCTACCGGTATATTTCTGTAGTAGTCATGAAAGGTGGTCGGGACCCACTTGAGAAATGTAATTAAGTGATCTTTCTTCTTTTTGTTGACCCCCTTTGGACTATTTCTTATGGCAGGTAAGTTGTCAGGTAGTTTCATCACCTGTCTAACAGCTCTTGCAAAATTAACAGTTTTGAAGGTTTCTTGGTCGAATTTTGTTTTATAATAAATAATGGATGGTGACTCAACACGTGGCTCCAACCAAACAACTGCAGATATTAGAAAATTTTCTTTGTCCGTATTTTGTTTCCTGCTTGTGAAGGGTGCTCCGCGGGAGTTATACAAAACTTCAAAATTTTTAAAATCTTCTATTTCCATACTGAAAACTGTTGCACCAGAAGCTCGTATAAGTTGCTCCCAGTCCCAAGGAGTTACAATTTGCATCGTGGGTTGTTTCTTTACTGTTCTCTCAATCAAGCCATGGATATGGTCAGCTTCCATGTGAGTATGCCCACGTAAAAGAAATTTGTGAACAACAGTTTTCAGAGACGGACATACTTTTAAGAGCCAAAAGTAACTTGTTAACATCATAATGTTTCTATTTTGGCTAGGACAGTTGTCGGACCATATTATTAAATTTTCGGTTCCACTTTCAGCAATAACATTGTCTGCCCATTTTAACAGCGCCGAAGCAACTTCATTCCCTCCTCTTCCAGCTTTGGACTCGTCCCAAGTTATACAGTAGGATTTCTTATCGGTAGCATCGTATATCGTGAGATTGAGTGTCCATAATTTTAGCAAATAGAAGCTTTGGCAATTCGACAGATATGGAGTAGGTAAACATTTTTGAAGGTCTAACATTATTACCTTGGTTTTTTCAAGGCCCCTACTCATTTCTTTATCTCGCTTTTTTTCTTGGTACCGTCTTTCGGCTTCGTCGAGGTGAGCACGGTAAGCGTGTTGAGCTTCTTGCTTATCTTTTTCGTCAAGAGAGTTGTCTTTAAGTTTCAAAACAAAACTGTCACAAGAATCACAGGTGTCACTGGAAGGTTTCTTAAATCCTAGATTGAATTCATTATCAAAGACACGCTTGTAAGCCCAATGCTTCACGACTTCAATCTGTGGAACATTATCTTCTACACACTTTTGTTTGTACAATTGGTAAAGCCTCTCTGTATTTAGGTCACTGCTTTTAGCACTTTTCTCGCGGCTGTAGTGACTCTGATATAAAGGAAATGCCCTGATATGAGATCTAACTCTGTTGAGGACATTTTTCTGAAGTTTGTTTGAAGGTACGTGTCGACCTCTCATATCACGTGCAGCAAAACCCCCCAGAGTTCCCTTTTTCAATGACGTTCTTACTACAGTTTCTGAGATTCCTAATGTATTTAGGAAAAACACTTTGCAGACTTCTATTCGTGACCCATTTACATCAAAGTAGTAGGAAATTGTTTGCTTCCTTTGACCATTCCTGCTGCCGTCTTTCGATCTTACTCGATTCGGGGGCTTACTGCTGACATGTGATATTATAAATTGCCGCTTTACATCCCAGTTTTTTGATGCGTCCCAGTAACTGTGGAATATTTCGTTTCGTACATCTTGTTTAATTTTTTCTGAACACTTTTTCTTGCAGGGCCCGGATGCTTGTTTCATGTATTTTGCACATATTAACTTGCCTGTTTTAGAAATATGCTCTTTTCCAGATAACGTCTTCACTGTTCTCTTGGTTGCTTTCCATTGGTCGATATTTCTTAGTTGTTTCCTAATCTCCTTTTTTGCAGTCGGGTTTGCAGCACCATGTAGATTTTCGACATTCTCTTGTTCACTTTCCAAATTTTGGATTGAGGCTTGTTCTGTTTCAGATTCTGAACTTGGAACGTAGTCAGGATGCGCGTCGCTGTCATCACCAAGATAAGCTTCCCCAATCCCATCGTAATCATCAATAGCTGCTGGAGTCGTTTTACTTGTATTTTCTTCCATTTGTTTGAGGTGTGAGTCAGTAGAACTGCTAGAAGAATGGCCTAGTTCTGCAGCTATGCTTGAGAGAGGCAAATTCTCCTCAGATTCGGTTTCGGAAATGGACATATCTTCTGGGTTGCTTAATTCTGTACAGTTATTTCTAAAGTTCGAAGCCACTGCTTCTAAATTCTTCGAAATTTTAAACTCAGTTTGAGATTCCCTTTGTTTCAAAGTGCCTTCGAGTACTACTTCTCTATTTTGCGTTTGTTCTAAGGGAAAAGATTCAGGTTGAATTTCAAGGCGAGAATTAAGCATAAAATCATAATTTGCGGTTTCAGACACAGTATCAAAAATTTCTACAATTTCCGTGACGTTTTTTACAACAGCTTCATCTGATGTGTTTTCTGAAACAAAGTTTACAGATACCTAAATAGCCGTATCTCCAAAGTACATGGTCAGTGAGAGAATCATTTCTCTTTTATTCGTAAGTTTATATGAAAATTTGACTTACCGTATGTGATATTATCTTTCCTTGCATTGTCGACACTTTTTGCTATATTTTTTCCAACTGGGACAGATTCATTAGTTGTGGTTTCTGAAATGAAGCTTAGAAGTAAACAGTCGTATCTCCAAATTGATTAATTACTGAGGGCATCATTTTTTCTTGTAACAGACAATCAAAAAATGTGTTCTTGTATAATGTTCACATTTGTCACAAGCGTTCATTTAGTATTAGAATATAACAATACATTACTTTGCCCAGGATTTTTAAAATTATAACCTCAAAACGTACCATGTTTTCATGTTAATTTAAGCTATCAGTGAAAATTTTACACACTGTATCTGTCATTACCTTTTCTTACATTTTCCAAAGCCAGCTGCACAAGGTTTCTGCTTCTGCTCGTCATTATTAGTAGTTCTAAACAGGTGGAAAACACTGAAGAATGGAGATACGATCATTTACCACTACTAAAATCTAGCTTCAGATTCATGCGCAGTACCGCTCGGTGGAGTTACTATTATTTACTTCCGTGGGTACAGGAGATACTACAGTTTCTACCTCGAATATATCATATACTAAATGCATTGATACTTACGATCTTTTGTCGTTAGAAAAAAGAAAATTTTGTTTGCGGTAAAGTGTAGTGAACTCAAATTTGGCTAAACGTGGAGATGCGACGGTTTACCTCTGTGCTACTGATATATATATATATATATATATATATATATATATATATATATATATATATATATATATATATATATATATATATATATATATATATACAGGGTGATTCATTAAGAATGTCCAATCTCTGAATTATAGATTCTACACCTCAAAATATAATGATTCTGCTCAACATGCCTTATGCAAATTTTGCTAGTTTCCGAGATAGGGGGTGTTCAAAATTTATATTTTGATATTACCAATAATTTTTTTATATTTTCACAAACATTGCTAATAGAGGGCGCTAGTTACACTTTTTTGGGCTAAACTTAAAACTTACAAAAGCGTTAAATTCTAAAAAAAAAGTTACTCTTCTTTGATTCGTGTAACACAATCGGTTATCGAGTTATTTGCTTCTAAAAAGTTCAATAAGTTTTAATTTTTTCATAAAAATAATTTATTATTCCTTAAATATGTAACAATAACAAATTTGTAAACAAAAACGAAAAACTTCAAATCAAATGCTCAAAATACACTTTATGATCCGCTTTCGTAAAGATCTTTTAATATCAAAATCACATTCGTGAATTAAGCCGTGGTTTAATTTTTCGTTTTCTTTTCAAGTAGGCTTGTGTCAATTTTATACAGTTTGTGTAGAAGCAAAAATTGGATATTAATAAGAATAAGTAATACATTAGTATACGATTTATTAACAATTTAGTAATTAACAAGTGTAATAGTTATTTATCAAATAATGCCTAGGCATAACGATTTTTCCAATAATGAGATGCGCGATATGATTTGTGTGTTTGCTCACTCAAATTATAGTGGTCCAGCTGCGTCTCGAAGATATTCACAATTATACCCAAATCGGAGGCAACCCAATTACAAACTGTACCAAAATCTTTACAACCGCTCATTATTTAGATTTTCTTCAAGAACATTTATACGAATTACTAGAGGATATACCTCTCGCTTTAGGACAAAATATGTGGTTTTTGCACGACGGAGCACCACCACATTATTCTTTACAAGTTCGTTAATACTTAAACGAACAGTTTCCACATCGATGGATTGGTCGTGGAAGTGAGTTTGCTTGGCCACCAAGAGGCCCTGATTTAAATCCTTTGGATTTTTCAATTTGGTCGCAAATGAAGGCATTAGTTTACAAAGAAAAAATTACTTCTCTTCCACAACTCCGACGGAAAATACACAGAAGAAGCCGTGGATGTAAATGGTGGGCATTTTGAGCATTTGCTTTGAAGTTTTTTATTTTTGTTTAAAAATTTATTATTGTTACATATTTAAGGAATAATAAATTTTTTTAATGAAAAAATTAATATTTATTGAACTTTTTAGAAGTAAATAACTCTATAACCGATTGAATTACACGAATCAAAGAGGAGTAACTTTTTTTTGTAAAATTTAACGCTTTTTAATATTTTTTATTATTTTAGTTGTAATTTTAGCCAAAAAAAAGTTTACTTTGATTTAAATAACACAAACAAGTGTAACTACCACTCTCTATTAGCAATGGTTAATGCTAATCTTAATGCTGCTCATGCCAAAAAACGTAAAATTGTCAATTTTCAAAGAGAAATTGTGAAAACAAAAAATTATTGCGAAAATCACAATTTAAATTTAAACTTTGAATGAATATATATATATATATATATATATATATATATATATATATATATATATATATATATATATATATATATATACATATATATACAATCATGCATCTAAATGTTCTTGATTTCTCGTGTCTTCTGATTCAAAATTAGTTTTTTTTGAGAGTTTTTAAAAGATAGAAGAAGATAAATTTTGACGCTTTTTCTTTTCTTTAATTTAATATGATATTGACACTGACAGTATTTTATTATTAAAATAACTTTTATAATTAGTTTTTTATAAATATAAGGACAAGGTGTTGAGAGAGGTAATACTTTATAAAAAAAAAAATAATACTAACGTAACCATTTTATCAGTGGCCTTATTTAATAGTTTAGTATAATAAGACAGGGTGACAGTTTAAGTCCCTTCTTGTTTAATTTCCGCATGAATAAAATTATAAACAAAGTAACATGTCTCAACCTCGTATACAGAATGGGCAACAAAAGAGTTGGTATGGTATGCTACGCCGATGATGCAGCAATCATCGCCGAATCAGAAAACGACCTACAGAGACAACTCTTCCAGTTCTTCTTGGTAAGCCGCCAACTCAATATGAACATTTCTACCAGCAAAACCAAATGTATGACAATCGCGAAGGATCCGCTCAGATGTAAGCTGGTGGTGGAGGACAATCCCATAGAACAAGTTATGCAATTCAAATATCTAACCCAGTTAAAGACCTAAGAAGCCAGATTAACAAAGCATCCGCACTATTAGGATGCCTACGAGATATAATCTGGTCCAACCCGTACATACTCAAAGATAGCAAAATTAGAATCTACAAAACTTGTATCAGACCCATCATGACGTACAGCACGGAAGTCCGCGAGGACACCAACAAGACGAAACAAATGCTGAGGGTGGCCGAGATGAAAACACTGAAAACAATAGTGGGGAAAACAAGAAGAGACAGAGTAGGAAATACAGATGTCAAAGAGCAATGCGGGATAAAAGACATTGTGAGGTAGGGAAGACAACATAAGAGGCAGTGGTATAACCATGTAAGACGGATGGACGAGAACAGACTTCCGAGAATAGTCCTAGAAAACAACCCGCCCGGCTCAAGGCCTCCCGGGAGACCACCTAAAAGGTGGAAAGATAGTTGACAATCCACCACTCAGGAAAAGATGCAGAGGCAACTTCAGAATTAACAGATCGACAGATCTCCAAGAAGTAGAAGAAGAGGTATAATAAGAATGATGTAAAATAGAAGAAGAAGAATATTTTTTGTAACCTTAACGAGTAGAAAAATAAAAAAATTAAATGTTCTAAAAAAATGCGTGTATTCTGCTTAGAATTAAACAAATACAAACAAAATAACATAACAGAAAAATTAAGACATTTAGAAACATAAACAAATCAATTGGTCTAGGAAATATAAGAATATATAAATATTGAGGCTATTGTAAGAGCCCTTTTCTCCTTACTAAAGTTAAATGTAGACAAATCGGGTTTTGAAAGTTATATCATTTATAATTATAATTTACACAAAATGTGTTATTTATTAATTCAAATTATTAAATTAAATTACTAGTTGAAAGGCACTGAAATGCTGCTTGTAGTTCATGTAGAGAATTAACTGTAAATTTAAATTAAAATTAAACTAAGAATTCGCCAACCTTCAACTTTTTTGTTTAATTCCTTAATTTAGTGAGGTTACGAGTTTGTAATTAGTCTGTATTGGTGGTATTGTTTTGTTTACAACATCATTGTTCTTTGGTTATGGAAATATTATTCGCGTTATTGCGCCGATGTTGGTGGTGATTTATTTTTAAACTGATATCAAAACAATAAAAAAGCAATGTCTGAAAGTCAGCAACAAAGATAGATCTGCCACTCTTTAATTAATGCTTAGGTTAGTAATTTTTTCCTCTGCATAACTTTCCACTATGATTCATAAGAGCTTTATTGTCTCAGTAAATATGTGTACTTACCAGGTAAATGTAAACTTTGCAGTGAAAGTTTTTTCAACCTGCCATTGTGGTTTCTACAAATTGGTTCAAAATGAATATCACATATTCTATGTGATGATAATACTGTATCTGCAAGCATTAACTTGGGGTTATTTATTCTTTGCAACCAAATTCTGCAAACGTCTTCATTCGTAGGAATGGAATGTCTATAAAAAAGTAAAATAAGGATAAAATAATTTAACATATTTAACCATTCAAAAAAATGATTTCCTAAATACAAATTAATGAAGTTAGGAAGAAAAGAGTTATTTTCGTTTAGATATGAACTTTATTTCAATTTAAATATTTTTATGTTGCTAAATAGTAAATATTACTCTCACCTTTTCGCTTGCTTATTCGTGCATCCTGGTACACAGCAGGCCTTTACTCGTTTACTCATATTGATTACGTAAACACGATAGCACAATTCGCAACAAATAATAACTTTTAAATGCACAAAAATGCAAATAGCTAATAAACAAACAAAATCAAACACCTTTGCAAGATGGACGTTGTTCATTTCAATAATCTTAGGTTGTTGTCTCGATACGTCATTACAACTTAGTTTCAGAATCCAGATTGACAAACATTCAAAAATGAAACATCAAAAAGTAAGCTTTTAGATGTGAGCCAGTCACAGAGATGGCGTTGAAAATTTATTTATTTATTTATTTATTTATTTACCAGGGTAACAGTACATTACATTACAAAGTAATACAAAATCACAAAGTAATCCGACAGAGGAAAACGAGTTTCCTGTTCGCCAGTCTGGAGATGATAGACAAGCATGGCAAGACCCTCCTGGCCATGTTTGTTCCCCTTACAACTAACTTAAAACTAATACAACCTGTTTTGTATAATGTAACAGTATATAAACATTTTCAATATAATAATACTTATTTTAATCAACGTCGGTATAATTCCTGTTTAGTTTTATAGACTTAGATAATCTGTTAATATCTTTAACAGGATCAAGTCTTATCTTAATATATATATTTTCGAAATATAATACCCATAAGTTAAAACTAAAACCCAGTTCTTTAACTTTACCCATTTAATCTATCTTTTACAATCAATAATCTATATCTTTGAGATCGTTCTTCTTGATTTATTAGCTATTACATATATATTTTCAATAATCCAATCTTTTAATTTTTTGTGAGAAGCTTTCATACTTATATCTAGTTCTTTAAGTTCATTTGGCAACATATTAAATATATTTATTGGTTTAATTTTGTTATTTTTATTACTTACAGTTTTGCATTATTTTGGAAGCTGTATTAATTTACGTCTTGTAGTACTGCTCGAGTTTAAGTATATATTTTTTAATACGTTATAATGATACTTGAGACTTTCTAGTGCAAACATTTGTGTCAGATTTATTGGTTTGTTTTGTGGAAAAGAATTTTTACTTATTATTTTAAGTATCCTATTTTGAAGATTTTGCAGTAGTTGCAAAATACTTTTATATGCACCACCCCATGCAATATTGCCATAACTTATTATACTATGAAAAAATGCGTAGTAAATCATCAATAGTGTATCTGTTGTCATATTTTTTGATAATTTATGGAAAACAAAAAGTAGATATCTTGTTCTTTTAATAGTATGCTCAATATGCTCATTCCATCTGAGATTAAAATCAAAAATGATGCCTAAATATTTACATTTATCGACTCTTTGTATCTTTTCATTATTTATAGTTATATTTAATTCTTTTGGAACACTAATACAATAGTTTCCAAAGGCAACATATACCGTTTTTTTTATGTTAAATGTTAATTTATTCAATGCAAGCCATATTGCTACTTCTTCAAGATATATATTCATTGATGATTCCACATCTTCCCAATTCTTACCTATAGAAAAGATTGCGTTATCATCCGCATAAGATACTATATTATCAGGCATACTTATCAATAAATCGTTTACATATGGTATGAATAGCAGAGGACCCAAAATTGTACCTTGTGGTACTCCTGTGTCTATGTTTTCGAAATCGCTATTATCTTGACCTATTCTGACCTTTTGCTTTCTACCATTAAGATAGCTTTTTATTAAATTATTGGCTTTTCCTCTTATACCGTATGCGTACAATTTGTCCAGCAATATCTCATGATTGACAGTGTCAAAAGCTTTTGCTAGATCAATGAAAGTTATTGCTATCGGAGTACTTTTGTCTAAATTCTCATATATTTTATTTGTAATATAGTTTAGTGCGTCTTTCGTCCCTTTATTTTTGATGAAACCGAATTGTTTAGAACTTAGTATTTTATTTTTTGTTATGAAATCCGATATTCTGTTATAAATAATTTTTTCAAAAATTTTGGCAATATTGGATATTAAAGATATCGGTCTATAGTTTTCGATTGTTTGTTTACTACCAGATTTAAAAATAGGAATCACTTCAGCAAGTTTTAGTGCATCTGGTCAAATTGATTTATCTATGCAATTATTAAATATACTTGCTAGCGTATCACTTATTAGACTAGATATTATCTTGATAGATTTGGCACTTATTTTATCAATACCACCATTTTTGTTTTTCAAATTCTCAATTATTTTCAAAACTTCCGCTTTGTTTGTTGGTTTTATAAAGATTGAATTTGCATTCATTTGCGGTAAGGTTATTGTTTTGTTATTTGGAGTTTTTATACTTTTACTCATTTCTTTTCCCATACTGCAGTAGTGAGAATTCATTATGTCTGCAATTTTCTTTTTGTCCCTGACTATTTCAATGCTAGAAGTTTTAATTTCACTTATACTACTTTTATCATGAGATCTATTCTTCCCTATCTTAGAGTTAATTATTGTCCATAATTTCCTAGAGTTTTCAATATTTTGTTCAATATTTTTTCTTTCGTGATTGATTTTAGCGTCTTTTATAATTCTATTCAATATTTTGACATAATTTTTGTATTTGCTTTTTAAATATTCATTGAAAGAATCTAATTTTAGCTGTTTGTATAATGCTTCCTTTTTTCCACATAATTTCACAATTGCTTTCGTAATCCAAGTTTTTCGAGGTAAATTTTTACTTTTTTTACATTTATTGGTCATTACAATTTCAGATTTTTTAAGACAGCTTTGTATTTCTTGTGTTACTAAGTTTATCGCTTCATTTGGATCATATTTCTTGTACTGTGACCAACCAATTGTACTTGCTATGTTTGCTAGTTTTTTGTAATTGTATACTTGTTTCTCATTTTTCTCCTTATCTACTTTTGTCAGAGATCTCCTGACGTCAACAAAAAGTGGAAAGTGGTCTGGCATTGGTATATTTAATTTAAAAGTTTTGGCATTAATATTTTCATTTGTTTTAATAAAAATATTGTCAATGCACGTTCCACCTTCGCTATTCACATCAAAAGGTCTCGTTACGCTTGTGAAGCCCGGGAGGAAACTATGATCTACAAAATTATTTAAAAATTCTTCGCTTATATTATCACATTTCAATATATTAATGTTAAAATCACCAATTATAAAATGATTTTTAACATTCTTTTTAATTCTTAAATAATTTTTCAGATTTAATATAAATTCTGTACAGCTAAGATCGTGAGATCTGTACAAAGATGATATTTCTAATATGGTGTTTCTACTTAGGTTAATTATTGTGTTCAGAATTTTTAATCTTCCTACTTCCTACTAATTTCAGTCGTTTGACTTATATTCTTTTTAACGTAAATAACAACACCATCCGACCTGTTTATAGCACTGTTATTATAATATAAGTTATAACCATTTAGTTTATAATATTGACAATGTTCTAATTTCCATGATTCGGCACACACTATAATATACGGTTTGGCTCTGAGGCTCTCAATTAGAATTTGTAATTTTTCAAAATTTCCATTTAAACTTCTAATATTAACATACATACAAATGTTGTCTTTGGTATCTAAATTATTATTAAGAGCCTCTAAGTCATCGCATGCTACAGCCTGCTGTACAATTTCATTTTGTATTTCATCTACAATATCATTAATCATGTCGGTTATGAATTGCTGGTCTATTATTTAAGTTATTCAGTGCACGTGGAGACAGATTGGCTTTGTTTACATACATCATCTTGTTGTAGTAGTTTCCTACTTTACCTACGGCAGTCATCACATCAGGTCTCACTCTGTAGTCGGTATTGTCAATATACTTTTCTATTCTTCTTTTGAATATTTTACATTTCTCGTGATCCGTTGCTTCATGGTCTGTTTGATAGTTTGTATTATATCTGTTGTTGCTATACTCACAGTTCATGCACTTAACCTCTTCACTTCTGCACTCTTTGGTTATATGATTTTCAGCACATCTCAGACACGTGGCTTTGTTTTTGCACTTTTGTCCTGTATGAGTTAGCATACCACAGTTATAGCATGGTTTTACGTCTATATAATCATATGCTCTGCACTTTTGATTTCCAATGTATAATTTGTTTCCGTTATCTCTAATGCTCTTATATACTTCGGCAGGTGCCTCTATTAAAACTGTTTGTGTTCCTTTTTTGTCATTAGTATACATATGTAATACTGTACATCCATTCTCTACATTGAAATAATTTCTTTGATTGATGTCTTCTTGAATTTGCTCTTTGCTCATTTTATCAAAATCTTGAATTCCCACTATTTTTAACTTCGGTTTGTTGACCTCTTCAATTTTGATATCACATATATCAGTTAGTTTAGAGGTTACAATTTCCACAGCTTTTTCCACACTATGATTATCTCGTACACTTACTATTATTTCATTTTTTTCTGTCTCTTCATAGACTTTATTTGTTTGTATCATTTTTTGACTTATTAGGCATCTTGCTACTTTTTGTTTCAATTCTTTTAATGTTCCTTCCTCATTTGTTTTCTTTATCGTTATTTTGTGTGCTATTTTTGGTTTTAATATGTTTCCTGCAGTAACTTCCGCAAAAGTATTAGCATTGAGATTTCTATTTTCACTTTTTTTCTCTTTATTAAGTAATTCCTTTAATAGATTATTCTTGTCTTCTAATTTTTGGTTCAATTTTTTTAGTAGATCTACTTCCATTTTCAAAGTTTCTATTCCTGCCTTTTCAAAAACTGATTTATCGTGAACTGTGCCGTCTAGATCCATATCTTCATAATTGTCTTGTCTTAATTTACTATTTAAAGTTAGTTGTTGTCCCAGCTGTGTTAACTGCTGTCGCTGTTCATTAATTTCTCTCTCACTTTCTTTAATTATATCTTCTTGTTCATTTATTTTCTTTTCTAGACTTTTTACCTTTTTTGTATATAGTTGTTCTCTTTTCAATGTTTCGGCTTGTGCATTACATTTTATTTGAGCTATTAGAATTCTCGCTTCTTGTGTTAACACGTGGTCACCAATTGAGGTTAGGTTTACCTCTTTATGTTCTTTGCAAACTACTAAACAATCACTTATTTCAGTTCCACATTTTCTTCTCACAAAATCATTATAATGATATACTGATTCACAAATAACACAAACTACTGATTCAAACTTAGTGTCTTCATGGCATTTATATAATTTTATCCCTGGGCGATCGGGAGGCTTTTTCCCCGACGCGTCCTGAACTTCTCCTATTCCAGTGCACAGACCCTGATCTAGGGTTGCCGATAGTTGGATAGTTGAAGCTATCGATAGCTTCGATACTATCGTTGGAAAGCTATCGATAGTTTAGTAACTTGAAGTTTAACTTCTCAAGCTTCGATTAGGCATTAAATTAATGTGAAATGGAAAAATTAAAAAATACCATTATAAACTTGAATAATAATATTTATTTTGAGAAACATAATAAAGGAAATACAATTTAAAATCAAGTTACAGACCTTTTTTTAAATCAAAGAAAACTTCACAAAGCAACCAAAATTGATTACTAAAAAAATATCATTTATCTAGCTCATACATATTTACATTAAACGAAAAACGCTGATAAAAGCTGAAAATAAACCAAAAAATTATTCTTCTAACACCCACAAATTTGATTTTATAAAAATTTGCATATTTGCTTTAAGCGGAGACAGCCTACTTCTACGCTCGCATACAGTTTCGCCGAACTTTCGGCAATTGAGTTGAGTGGTTTCAAATTCGGGGAATGTTCGAGCGAATATTCTTCAAATATGATTTTGTCAGCAGTATTGTGTCTATTGTGGCATTTCTAGGAGATCGAGTCTCATCTCTCTTTTTTCTAAACTTCCGAGAATCCCTAAGCTTGCTTGTCCCGGCACTATTCACTAAATATTTTCTGTGGAATCTTGTGATACTGTAGTCTTTTGCTGGTTGATTATGACGTGGCCGATAGCATTTTGTAATTTTGTCTGGGCTTGATTGATATTGGAAGAGATTCTGAAAGGCGTTTTTTCTATCGTGGATCAAGTATTGTAGATAACGATGTGACTGTTCTTGATTCATATGACGAGAGTCTTTTAGCCGTGCTTTCTCTGAGCTGAAATAAAATGGTTTCTCCTTCTTTTGTATTTAATTTATTTCTCCTTGCTTCCAGTTCATCAAATAAACAATGCACAATTGGAATCACGATAGACGCCGTAATATAATTCTCCCCCGAAATTTCTTGAGTCGCATCATTGAAAACACTTAATAAAGTAACCATATCTCGTAAAATTTTAATTTCAGTCGAAAGTTTTGTCGCACTTGGTCGATGTCACAAGAAGGGGTTCTCCAATTTCCAGTATTCTTGCAATCATTAAGTACGTGCTATTCCAACGCGTGGGGACATCTTGAATTAAATTCAACGGCTCCTTCGACGCTTTCTGTTGCTCTTCTTTCAAAACTTCATGGGCGACATTACTGCTTTGAAATGTGTGAACTAAATCCCGAGCATTAGTCAGCACATGTTCAATTTCGGAAGCTCTAAGTGCGTCGTTCACCACTAGCTGGAGAATGTTAGCAAAACAGTTCAGATGCTTTAATTTGGTTTTTTCTGCTGCCCTGATCATATTAGCGGCATTGTCGGTTACTAAACATACAATTTTTTTTCGATTCCGTGTTCCTTGAAACATTGGAGTAGAGTGACAGAAATATTTTCCCAAGAATCCCGCTCTTTCATATTGGATGTGGTGAGGACACAACTACTGTGATCCCAACTACTATCTATAAAATGTGCCGTAATTCTTATATAAGAATCATGGGCAATTGATGTCCACATGTCCGATGTGACGGACACATGATCCACATTTTTAAAAAATTCTATTAGTTCATTTCGAATGGAGTGGTACATTCCCGGGAGTATATTGTTTGAAAGCCGATTGCGTTCTATTATCGGATAGCGGGGATCCATTGCGTTCATTAAATATCTAAATCCGGGTCTGTTGACGATATGAAATGATTCTAAATCAAGAGTAATCATCTTCATTATAACCGCACCAATTAATTTCCTCCGTTCACTATGTAATGGATATGTTTTTTCCACACTCTTAGCCACTAAAAATGTTGATAATTTACTCTGCTTAGACTTACTTGAATTAGCAGCAATTGAAGTCGAAGGTTCTTCTTCTTGCGCTTCGTCCTGGGTATGTTTTTGGAGGTAAACAACCCCGTGTCGTCTGACAAGATGCTCTCGGAGGTTTGTAGTATTGGAGGAAAATTTTAGTGCAATTTTGCAAATCAAACATGTCACGATAGTCCCGATCCTTCTTGAAATATTCCCATACGTCTGATTTCGGCGGCATATTGGAAAGCGGAATGTAAACTGCTCAAAAACCATCAGAGAAAAATTTTGATGCGTCGCACAAAACTGAACGGAAAGTGAAAACTGAGTCAAAACTTAGTTAAACTTCATAGAAAAATACCCCTCCCAAATCAATGGTAACGTATCCAGAATTTGCTCTCCGAATTGTGAAACATGTAGGTGAACAAGGAATGGAAATTTCAAGGAAAATTTGATTCATTCGTAGTAGTAACGTAATTACGTTTGTCATTTAATTATACTAGTAATTATTCAGGTTATTCTTTTAGGAAAAAAAATGGAAGTACGTGGAATCTCTACTACTTTTCTGTCCTCATAGTGCCTAACAAAAATTCTAAGAAGCGTATCGTAATTCAAAGCCGCGCGCTGCTTTTGTCTTGGATGTTACTTAAATTCTGACATGAATTGCAGGATAATTTTATTAATATAAAGTAAACAAAGTAGACTCATTAAAAAGTGTTGTACTTAATATATACAGGGTGATTCATTAAGAATGTCCAATCTCTGAACTATAGATTCTAGACCTCAAATATTGCTAGTTCAAAGTTTAAAATTAAATTTTGATTTTCGCAATAATTTTTTATGTTATCACAATTTCTCTTTGAAAATTGGCAATTTTACGTTTTTTGGCACGAGGAATCATAATTTGCACTCTAGAGGTCGCTAGTTACACTTTTTTGTGTAAATTAAATCAAAGTAAACTTTTTTGGGCTAAACTTAAAACTTACAAAAGCGTTAAATTCTACAAAAAAAAGTTACTCTTCTTTGATTCGTGTAACTCAATCGGTTATCGAGTTATTTGCTTCTAAAAAGTTCAATAAGTTTTAATTTTTTCATAAAAATAATTTATTATTCCTTAAATATGTAACAATAACAAATTTGTAAACAAAAATAAAAAACTTCAAATCAAATGCTCAAAATGTCCACCATTTACTTCAATACACTTTATGATCCGCTTTCGTAAAGATCTTTTAATATCAAAATCACATTCGTGAATTAAGCCGTGGTTTAATTTTTCGTTTTCTTTTCAAGTAGGCTTGTGTCACTTTTATACAGTTTGTGTAGAAACAAAAATTGGATAATAATAAGAATAAGTAATACATTAGTATACCATTTATTAACAATTTAGTAATTAAAAAGTGTAATAGTTATTTATCAAATAATGCATAGGCACAACGATTTTTCCAATAATGAGATGCGCGATATGATTTGTGTGTTTGCTCACTCAAATTATAGTGGTCCAGCTGCGTCTCGAAGATATTCACAATTATACCCAAATCGGAGGCAACCCAATTACAAACTGTACAATCTTTAAAATCTTTACAATCGCTTAGGTGAAACGGGGTCTTTTCGCTCTAAAACTGAGCACGGTGCTACAAAAAAAATCACTGCCGATGAAGAAGGTGAAATTTTAATTTGTGTTACGGAGAACCTAGATATCAGTACTCGCCTATTAAGTCTGCAAACAGGTATAAGCCAATCATCTATTTTTAGAATACTGAAGGGGGAAAAATTGCATCCACATCATTACACTCCTGAATTTATTACCTCAAGATTTACCTAAGCGGTCTACAATTTGCCCATTTTTTGCAAGATAAACAAAATGTTAACCCAGATTTTCTGGTTACAATTCTTTTTACTGATGAGGCAACATTTACCAGACGAGGAATATTTAATTATAAAAATAATCATTTGTGGGATTCTGAAAATCCCCATGCTATGAGGGAAGCACATTTTCAGCACGAGTTTAAGGTTAACATTTGGTGTGGTGAAATATGTGGGTATTTATAGGTCCTTTTGAACTGCCAACCAATTTAAATGGACCTCATTATTTAGATTTTCTTCAAGAACATTTATACGAATTACTAGAGGATATACCTCTCGCTTTAGGACAAAATATGTGGTTTTTGCACGACGGAGCACCACCACATTATTCTTTACAAGTTCGTTAATACTTAAACGAACAGTTTCCACATCGATGGATTGGTCGTGGAAGTGAGTTTGCTTGGCCACCAAGAGGCCCTGATTTAAATCCTTTGGATTTTTCAATTTGGTCCAACTCCAAGATCCATCCAAACTTCTACTCTTGCTTGCAGGTGTTCCATATTCGCTAACATGTTGACCACTAAATCAGTATCAGAAGTTCTGATAGTAATAGTAGAATCTTCATTTTGTTGACAAGCAAGAAATGCTATCTTCGTATCTGCTTCTTCGTGATCAGGGAATGATAACTCATTATTAATGATGCGTGTTACTTTATTATCAGTAACAGAATATTCATAACACAAATCATGTATTATGTAAATTACCTTACTACCAATAGTCGTTGCCATCTCCTGATCAGCCCAATGATCGATCAAAAACTTAACAATAGCTTCCTTAAACTTTATATTTTTCAAGTCTTTCGTAAAATCTGCTGTTCTTGTTTGTTGAGGACCGGAAATGTGGAATTCCTTGTCGTCTACACTACCTCGAAGAGAATGCTCATAATCTTTGATAGAAGGTGTGAAGTAGCGATCAATTACAATGGCAACTCTACTTGCAGCGTTATTAACAAGGCATTGTAATATCTTCTTTGACACACCTCCAAAACTACGGGGCATTTCTTTAAAAGTATTAAAAAAAAGAAGCCATCTATAATTACAAGGTCAGTTTGGGGTGGCGGTTGCTCCATATCTTCGACTTGTTTCTCTAACTCATGAATTAGTACTGACTTATCAGTCTTGTTTTAAGAACCATCTATATGGCATATAGTGATAACGGCATAGGAGTTATGGGAAAACAAAGTACTTTTTCCAAGTCTATACTCGTGTCAAGAGATGGAGCTAATAACCGACCGAATAAATCCCGCTGCAATGTAACTTCGTGCACTTTTCCACCAATTTTCATTTTTTTTTTCTTCTTGAGGCTTGCAAAAGTCAGCACCGTATTTTTTATATGGCTGGTGAAATCTGTCTGAATTTAAATTGCATTCCATTATGAATTAATCTCGCTGCAATGTTCCTCTAGACACTGTCTTTAGTAAACAGTTTGTAATTTCTAGAGAAGCAGCTTGCCCTGTTGAAATGTTAAACAACAGATCCTTATCAAATGAAGGAGAGAATGGATTGATGGTCTGCAGGACACTGTTCGAAAAGGCTTCAATTTGGATGTGTTGTTTTTTCATTCGATCTGGGTGTAGATCAGCAGCAATATCATTGTAGTTTCTGTCAAGCCCTGCACGAGTAAGAACATGAGATATGATTCTCCAAAAATGCTTCGAAATGTAATTGTTGCAATGGCAACGTCACGAGAGAATGTAACCGTTTACATCTGTTATAATTTTTTCCGCCAATAAAACCTGGAACTGAACCATTAGCGATCAATTCACATTCAGTCATGATATTGCTCAGTCCACAATCTTCAATAAAAGTGACAATAAAAATATTGTCAAATCTTGGAGATTCTTGAGCTTGAATACAATAACTAGTGCGAGCAATAGCTAGATCATAGGTGATCTGGATGTAGGGAGCTTGACATTCATTTGCAATATCCTGACTCAATTCTAGAGTTTTCAAGACAGTTGAATTGTTGTTGGGAGATTCATTAATTGGAGTAAGATATGAAACTTTTTGAACTCGTGAATCGTCAATCAAAATCTTGCTGTAAAATCCAACCCACATTGGAAGATTCGATATTTTATACTTATGTAATAACATCCACGTAACGTCCAGCTGTTTGGACATACTCAAATTGTCTGAATCTTTATTAAGCTCTGAGATGTCCAGCTGACTCCAGGTAGTAATTTTTAATTTTTTAGTAAATGGACTCATTTCAAAAGTAACTTCGTCAAAAGCCCTGCGTTTCCGTTTCCCTGTTTTTGCGGTGGTAATGGATAATTCTAAAAAACTACCATGCACAATCTCATCGATTGATGGATTTTCATTTACATAAGGGCTAGAAGATTCCACAGACACCGGATTCGGATTCTGCACGATATCCTGAAAAATTATTCCCACCGTATCATTTAGAGTATCTTTGCCGTTGAGAGTTTCTACGAAGCGGTCGAAATTGTCGAACGCGACACCAGTATTCAAGTCCGGGCGACGTTGAATATCTTCAGGACATACCGTCGAAAATGTCAGCTCAGTCTCTAGCTCTTCTAAAGTTGTGTAAGAGCAACAGTGCCCATATTTTGAAAGTATGTTAACAACTTTCTTACTGTTGCATAAGCTCTTCACTGCCAAACCTAGGGTAATTTGCTTTGAAGTTTTAATTTTGTGACCGAAAGCTGCGTAAATCAAATCTTGCCCGATGGAAAAAATAGAAAGTTCTTTTTTGTTTTTTCTATTTTCACGTGCTTTTTGGGATAGATGAGAAACATCACCACAAATAAAGGATTCCAAAAAACAAGTAAGAAGCTCTGGCACGTAATCGCACTCTCCCAATATCAAATCTTCAGCCGTACAATTTTCAGGCAATTTTCTTCTGGTTGAGTTAAGGATTTCGTCACGAAGTTGTGTTGCAACTGAACGAATGGTTTCTTTTACTGCCATCGGTTTAAATAAATCCTTGTAGGTTAAAAGAGTGGCGGAAAATGGAGCAAGAAACTTTTTCTTTTCAGCGTAAATAATTTTGATTTTATTGTCAAAAGTTTCCATTAATTTTCTTTCCAAGTGACGGTCTGAGAACGAAGAAATAGTGATGGAATTCGATAATAAATTGCATTGCTGCTCTAGCAATTTTTGATATTCTTTTTTTATAAAATCAAAAAACAAGCATTCATTATTTGTGACCACTCTTTCTTCTAGCATATCACAAAGAAAATTATACGCAGTTTTAGAAACCTTTTTTTTCCTTAGGAATTCGCTATTATCATCCTTATAAATGTCTCGTAAGTATTGATCCTTGCAACATTTATGGTAAGGAATTTTGGAATCATCAGAGAAAGAACTAAGTTTTTCCAACATTTCTATATCATTTTGCTCCGTGGCCGCGTTTTTCAAAGTCTCAATAGTTTTTAATCTGTTGACAGCTAAGCGAACTTCACGACCATGATGCCGTTTACGTTGTTTTTCGCAAATGACGCAGACTTGTGATGCTGAATCGTTATGAGCGACAGGATCATCTGTGCTAAATGAATTATTGGAATCCTCAAAGCCTTCTTGAACGTTACTAGATCCTCCCGCTCTGAAAATTTTATAATAATAATATAAGTATAATATATAATTAAAATATTGGTAAAAAAATAGATTATTTCATATCGTATCTTATAACGGATAGTTTTGTCGATGCAAGAAATAATTAATGTTGTTTACGTAAAATAATAATTTTCTTTGTCTAAAAGTTTAACTAAACAATTTAATCAATAAAAAAAAATTTTTATAAATACTTATGAGACTAAGTTAACAGACACTTGACAATTGTTTGATTTTTTTTTCAAATAAACTAGACATAGAAAATCATTTATAAAAATCACATTTATAATTTTTCAGAGCTTCTAAAGATGAAGTTTTTAAATTAAATTTTCTTGCTGTAATTTGTTTGTTAAAAAAATTCTAAAAATTATCAAATGTCTCTCAATTTCAGTATCATAAATATTTACTATATGAAGTCATATTAGCACTTACTCATCTGTCGATGTACCAGCAACCTCAGTAGACAAGGAATCAACAGTACCACGTGATTCAGAGCACTCTCTAGAAACAGCATGTATTTCGGAGCTATTTCCGGAAACTTCCGATGCATTGTCACGTTCCACTACACTTTGCTCTTGTAAATATTGAACCTCTGGCGGTATTTTAATTGTTGTAAATAATTTGTAGCACTGTGCGTTATAAGCTTTATTTAATGAAGAATCTATCGACAGTTCGAGATTATCGTACGTTGATCGAGATTTTCGAAGAACCGGTTTGCTTCGACGATATTCTAAAATATTTACACATTTTTTTAATGTTTCTAATGTAAATTTAATTGTTTTTCGTAAAGTTGTTTCACCACAAAATACGCACTTTAAAATAATATCACTCATATTAAATGTTTATAAACTTTAAGTCACATTACTAATATTAAATTAACAAAATAAATCGAAACGTTGGAAACACGTTGATAAATATCACGCCACGAACGAGTCTCTGTGATCAGCTGTGATGGCGTCGTGGCAATAAAATCCAGAGTGGAGACGGAGTGAGAGAGTAAGAGATAGAGAAAAAATGAGAGAGAAGTAGAAACGCGGAGAGGGAAATATAGGTATCATCCAGCTGCACGCATTAAACTTTATCGACGATTTTTTATTATTTCGGCTTGCGGAAATCGTCAGATTATATATTTTTCGTTATCCTTGAATTATTTCCTTCAAAATAAAAAAAAAATTTGGCTACGCTCGAGAATGTCGAGATGCCGTTTTTTTTACAACTTTGCTGTCCTTCCCTTTCTTTATGTCACTCTCAAATTGTCAGATTAGTGAAATATACACTTTTTAGCATGAAATTAACTCACCCTACCTTAATCTGACGCGCTCGAGAATTTCTAATGATCAATTTTTTTTTACTAATCTGATCCGTTATCCTTCACGGGCGGCATTATATATGGGGCTTATATTTGGTGGAGGTACTTAACCGGATACAAGGTATCGCCCTGTATATTAATCTGACGCGCTTTAGTAAATCCCGAAATTCCCACTTGGGCTCCCCTGCTATCAGTTGTTATCCTAGAAGGGGTTTATGGATAGAGAAAATCTGATACAAATAATATTCAACATTATCTAAAATTTCTTGTGGAAAATATTTGTCACTTTTGGTAATACCAAAATGTGTTGATGGATAAAGAAAATCTGAAAAAAAGAATATTCAACATTATCTGGAATTTTATGTGAATAATATTCTTCACTTGTAATCCTGAAAGGTGTTTATGGATAGAATAAATCTGATACAAAGAATATTCAACATTATCTAAAATTTCTTGTGGAAAATATTTGTCACGTATGGTAATACTAAAAAGTGTTTATGGATAGAGAAAATCTCATACAAAGAATATTCCACATTATCTAGAATTTCATGTTAAAAATATTTGTCTTGTAAGGTACTGATAAGTGTCGATGGATAGAGAATATCTGATACAAAGAATATTCAACATTATTTAAAATTTCATATCAAAAATATTCGTCTCGTGTAGTAATACTAAAAAGTGCGTATGGATAGAGAAAATCTGATACAAAGAATATTCAACATTATCTGGAACTTTATGTATAGAATAATCTTCACTTGTAATCCTAAAAGGTGTTTATAGATAGAGAGAATCTGATACAAATAATATTCAACATTAACTAGAATTTCATGTTGAAAATATCTGTCTTTTAAGGTAATACTGATAAGTGTTGATGGATAGAGAAAATCTGATTAAAAGATTATCCATTTAGAGAATAAAGAATAAATCTGATACAAAGAATATTCAACATTATCTGAAATTTCTTGTGGAAAATATTTGTCACTTGTGGTAATACCAAAACGTGTTGATGGATAGAGAAAATCTGATACAAAAAATATTCAACATCATCTGGAATTTCATGTAGAGAATATTCTTCACTTATAATCCTGAAAGGTGTTTATGGATAGAGAAAATCTGAAACAAAGAATATTCAACATTATCTGAAATTTCTTGTGGAAAACATTTGTCACTTTTGGTAATACCAAAAAACGTTTGTGGATAGAGAAAATCTGATACAAAGAATATTCAACATTATCTGAAATTTTATGTAGAAAATATTCTTCACTTGTAATCCTAAAAGGTGTTTATGGATAGAGAAAATCTGATACAAAGGATATTCAACATTATCTAAAATTTCATGTCAAGAATATTTGTAACTTGTGGTAATAATAAAGTGTTTATGGATAGAGAAAATCTGAAACAAAGAATATTCAACATTATCTAAAATTTCTTGTGGAAAACATTTGTCACTTGTGGTAATACCAACAAACGTATATGGATAGAGAAAATCTGATACAAAGAATATTCAACATTATCTGTAATTTTATGTAGAAAATATTCTTCACTTGTAATCCTAAAAGGTGTTAATGGATAGAGAAAATCTGATACAAAGGATAATCAACATTATCTGAAATTTCTTGTGGAAAACATTTGTCACTTGTGGTACTACCTAAAAGCGTTTATGGATAGAGGAAATCTGATACAAAGAATATTTAACATTATCTGAAATTTCTTGTGGAAAACATTTGTCACTTCTGGTAATACCATAGAACGTTTATGGATAGAGAAAATCTGATACAAAGAATATTCAACATTATCTGAAATTTCTTGTGGAAAACATTTGTCACTAGTGATAATACCAAAGAATGTTTATGGATAGATAAAATCTGATACAAAGAATATTCAACATTATCTGAAATTTCTTGTGGAAAACATTTGTCACTAGTGGTAATACCAAAGAATATTTAACATTATCTAAAATTTCATGTCAAGAATATTTGTCACTTGTGATAATAAATAGTGTTTATGGATAGAGAAAATCTGAAACAAAGAATATTCAACATGATCTAAAATTTCTTGTGGAAAACATTTGTCACTTGTGGTAATACCAAAAAACGTATATGGATAGAGAAAATCTGATACCAAAGAATATTCAACATTATCTGAAATTTTATGTAGAAAATATTCTTCACTTGTGATCCTAAAAGGTGTTTATGGATATAGAAAATCTGATACAAAGAATATTCAACATTATCTGAAATTTTATGTAGAAAATATTCTTCACTTGTAATCCTAAAAGGTGTTTATGGATAGAGCAAATCTGATACAAAGAATATTCAACATTATCTGAAATTTCATGTCAAAAATATTTGTCACTTGTGGTAATTCTAAGAAGTGGTGCTTCTGGTTAGAGGAAATTTGACACAAAAAATATTCAACATTATATGGAATTTCATGTTGAAGATATTTGTCTTGTAATGTTACACTGATAAGTGTTTATGGATAGAGAAAATCTGATACATAGAATATTGAACATTATCTAAAATTTCTTGTGGAAAACATTTGTCACTTGTGGTAATACCAAAGAACGTATATGGATAGAGAAAATCTGATACCAAAGAATATTCAACATTATCTGAAATTTTATGTAGAAAATATTCTTCACTTGTGATCCTAAAAGGTGTTTATGGATATAGAAAATCTGATACAAAGAATATTCAACATTATCTGAAATTTTATGTAGAAAATATTCTTCACTTGTAATCCTAAAAGGTGTTTATGGATAGAGCAAATCTGATACAAAGAATATTCAACATTATCTGAAATTTCATGTCAAAAATATTCGTCACTTGTGGTAATTCTAAGAAGTGGTGCTTCTGGTTAGAGGAAATTTGACACAAAAAATATTCAACATTATATGGTATTTCATGTTGAAGATATTCGTCTTGTAATGTTATACTGATAAGTGTTTATGGATAGAGAAAATCTGATACAAAGAATATTGAACATTATCTAAAATTTCTTGTGGAAAACATTTGTCACTTGTGGTAATACCAAAGAACGTTTATGGATAGAGAAAATCTGATACGAAGAATATTCAACATTATCTAAAATTTCATGTCAAAAATATTTGTCACTTTTGGTAATTCTAAAAAGTGGTGCTTCTGGTTAGAGAAAATCTGATACAAAGAATATTCAATATTAATGTCCCGAGTGCATGTCAAATATGAGACAATTTGACATGCACGAGAGGGCATTTTGGCAGGCTATTTCCTGAGAAAAATTTAATTTAAAATAAAAAAATTTCATGTCAAAAATATTTGTCACTTGTGGTAATTTTAAAAAGTGGTGCTTCTGGTTAGAGGAAATTTGACACAAAAAATATTCAACATTATCTGGAATTTCATTCGAAGATATTTGTCTTTTAATGTTACACTGATAAGTGTTCATGGATAGAGAAAATCTGATACAAAGATTATTCACACATTATCTAAAATTTCTTGTGGAAGATATTTGTCACTTGTGGTAAGAATGAAAAGTGTTTATGGATAGGGAAAATCTGAAACAAAGAATATTCAACATTATTAGGAATTTTATGTTGAGAATATTTTTCACTTGTAATCCTGAAAGGTGTTTATGGATAGAGAAAATATGATACAAAGAATATTCAACATTATCTGAAATTTTATGTAGAAAATATTCTTCACTTGTAATCTTAAAAGGTGTTTATGGATAGAGCAAATCTGATACAAAGAATATTCGACATTATCTAAAATTTCATGTCAAAAATATTTGTCACTTGTGGTAATTTTAAAAAGTGGTGCTTCTGGTTAGAGGAAATTTGACACAAAAAATATTCAACATTATCTGGAATTTCATTCGAAGATATTTGTCTTTTAATGTTACACTGATAAGTGTTCATGGATAGAGAAAATCTGATACAAAGATTATTCAACATTATCTAAAATTTCTTGTGGAAGATATTTGTCACTTGTGGTAAGAATGAAAAGTGTTTATGGATAGGGAAAATCTGATACAAAGAATATTCAACATTATCTGAAATTTTATGTAGAAAATATTCTTCACTTGTAGTCCTAAAAGGTGTTTATGGATAGAGAAAATCTGATACAAAGAATATTCAACATTATCTGAAATTTCATGTCAAGAATATTTGTCACTTGTGGTGATAATGAATAGTGTTTATGGATAGAGAAAATCGGAAACAAAGAATATTCAACATTATCTAAAATTTTATATAGAAAATATTCTTCACTTGTAATCCTAAAAGGTGTTTATGGATATAGAAAATCTGATACAAAGAATATTCAACATTATCTGAAATTTTATGTAGAAAATAT